>NW_027106674.1:1774956-1781523 GCF_000696795.3 Halyomorpha halys
GTACCATAGGATGCCACAAGCATATACTAGAGATAGCACGGTACCATAGGATACCACAAGCATATTCCAGTTATACCCAACAACAATGTTTAATTTTTACTTGAATTTTCAACTTAGAAATATTATCAGGTGTAGATAAATAAATATTTTTTGGTTTATTTATGTTGTTCTTTGCTGACCGTATCCCCCCCGACCATATTCTCCAATTAGAAATATAATCCGTTTGTATAACATAGCAAAAATACCTATTACCTATACCTATATAAAATATTTATATTACCCCTAAATATTGAAGATGGTGCTACGCTAAAGACAAACAAAAATTGTTTTCAACTATTTATTATTGCCTTGGTTGCGAACCGCTATGTTGGTCTCATGAGAGCTGTTGTCACGGGTGGAGATGTAAACAAAGACCAAAGGGACTGACAGTTGGGTTTGACATCATTGTTGACAAACTCAACTGTCATTTTTAACCGCTGTCCCTTTATTCTATGTTTACATTTCCGTTCATCAAAACAGCCCTGATGAGGAACTATATTGCGAATCGAAACGTCGTTAATATAAAAATATTTGAAAACTATCTTATTTTTCTTGACCTAAATTGATCTCCATCAAATTCACATAAGGTCTATAATCTATACATATGCAATGCCACTCCTAGACAATTCTCTGTAGTTTTTGTTCGGCCAGTAATAGTTTGTCGTCACAAAAAAAATTAATTCCAGAGAATATGATGATAATTTCATGTGCTTTTCTTTGTGTCAAAACAAATTAGAATAGCCTTCAAACCACCTTTCTTCTAAGTTACCAACTACAATGACGATTAAATTTTTTTATACTTGCTCAAGAATAGTGAAGACAACTATTTAAAACAGATTTACTGTGAAAAAATCGAAGAATTCTGGATGCAAGTATATTAAAAAGCCCTAGGCAAGATTGAATTAAAATTATTTGTTCGTTTTGCTTCAAATTAAAGCTGTAAATCTGTATTAGAAATTTACTCTCAAAGATAACATGAACCAAACTCCCGATAAACATTAAGGGGATAATGAAAAAATTGACAAAATAGTTTCACTTATAGCATTTTAAAAACTTTCTTTTCATTTTTTTTTGGGGGGGGATTGTGTTTAACCGAAAAAATATACTGATAAATCCGCCTTACGTAATGTTTTAATTTTTTTTTAATTTACTCAGGTCTAAATGAATGATTTAGGAATGATTGATGTACTATCAATGATTATTAAAAATATTATTTTATATTAAGTTCCGTAAAGATTTTGTTCATCAATAAATGTTTAAGCATTAAATTTGCATTGTTTTAATTTCTTTTCCTAAGTATCCAAACGTCTTTTGGGTAACTGCGCCGCGAAATATTCTTAGGGCAATGTGATCTTTAGCCTTGGCAGTGGCTTTGGGGAAGGTAAAAACAACGGAACTAGGAAAACGTAGACGATTTAAATTGATGAACGACACACAGTAGGAATGGGCAACTGATCCTATGTAGGTGTGATAGCTTAGAATATAAAAACAGTCACACTAAACCGCAATCTGACAAACTAGGGGCCACAAAGATTCAACTGTTAAATTGTAGTTCTGTGATCTATCATGTACCATTCCATCAACTCAAGTCGACTTCTGAAGCCAGTATCATCTAATATATCGTTCATGACGGAATATTCAATAAGTACATACCTATTATGTTTAAAATGAGCAAAGAGGAAGTTACGGACTAGTTATACCGTTCCTAAGTTTCGCATTCTATGGACGTGGAAGAAGAAAACTGTGTTGAACCTGGTTCCCAAAGAATCCTCATCCTCATGCCTCTTTCTGATTGTGAAATAATAACGCCGGAATTTTAATTTTTCTAAAAAAGCTTATTTAGTAAAAGTTCTTTGATCCAAGAGTAGACAGGAACGGTTGTTTCTTCCAGTCGCACGCATACAAGTTCCTGTTGGCTAAAGTGAAAGTAAAAAATTGCTTTGTGACGATTTGTTTGTAAACCGTCCCAGCATCAAGGTGTAATTATCATTCTAAAACATTCTTCTTCTTCATTAATCCAACGCTCATACTTCGCTATCGCGCCATTCTGTGACGCACTGACCAGTAGAGATGTGCTTCGGCATTTAGTTGGCTTTAATATTCCTCGTGAGACATTCTGCAACCATGGTGTGAAGGCCAGACAGATGATATTCTAGAGTCTATATTATTCCTATCCGATGAAGATATGCTGCAAGGTAATCATGTCCTGTCTTATTCCTTATGGCGGCCGAACTGAATGCACTCTGGTAAGATCCTCATCAATACAATCCTGGATCACAAGACTTTACCCCCTTCCTAGGCGCTACTTATTCCAGGCCCTGATCGAGGTGCTGATTTGTTTTATTAGCAGAGTTCAGCAAAGAAAGACAAATGACAAAGGAAGTACCTACCATCTCATCGCCATTCATATTTATATGACTTAGGATCTATTGAGACTTGAGGCCCAAAACTCGGTTAAGTAGTGTATTTAACCTCTTCTTCTTGTATTTCTATTGTTCACTGACAGTCTAGTTATGAGTTAGGAGATGAATACTCAATGGCGGACAGAGATTCAACAAAAATTGGAAAGTGGTTTTAGATGTTCTCAAGTTCTTCAGCATGGCAGATATCTCCCGATCAAAACTATAATGTAGGATTGTCGTCATTGATATTATCCAGTATGGAATTGTTCAAGTTAAAATCGCTCTACACCAGAAAAGATGAATGCCATAATGGAAAAGAGAACTCAAACAAACAAATATCCACCATTCGTAATGGTAGGACCGAACAACTTGCCTGAGCCTGATAAAACCTTTTAGTAGTGAACCCGTCAATTGAAGAATTGAGTGCCTTTCCAACCTTCGAGGTAAGAAACGATCGCCTGGATTCTCGGTAGATTGCTGAGGTTTTATCCAAACCATCGACATCTTTGATGTTTTCCATGCTGACTAACGCTGAGATAAACAATGGATTTGCTCGGGCCATCAATTCCGGAAAGGATACATTTCAAAACAATCGTGGGCTATCTTGTATGCTATAGTACAAGAGCCAGGAAAAAAAGCAGTTATTTCACCCCAATTTTTTATTACTTTAATGAAAACTATGTATAATTACTAGTCAAACCTGATGAGTTTGCCAAGTATAGGTAGGGGCAATAAAAAATGGCGGCTGTTTCAAAACCTTAAAAGTACATTAATTTTTCATTCGGAGCTCTATATCTTAAAAACTACCAACAACGCTGGAAACTCTAAAAGAACATTATTTAAAGAAGAGTAAATTTGCTGAAATATTAGCCCTAAAAGAGCTATTAACGTCCAATAGTTCTCGAGAAATAGTTTTTTAAAAAGAAAAATTTCTTAAAAATCTACTGAAAGATTAGTAGTTCATTTATTTTGAGAAATCTATATCTCAGAAAGTATGTGACTTACAGATGTTTATTAGCACTCAAATTAAAGCTAGTTTAATGGACTATAGGGAAGTTTATGATCTTTACCTTCGTAGGAATAGTAGTTTTCATGATATTTGCTAAAATAAATTGATTTATAGTTGTTCGGACAATAAATTTGATTTATGAAACTTTAAAACTTTATTTCAGAAACCAATGAACTTTAAACTTTATTTCAGTAATAATAAATAATTAAATTGAACTTTAAAACTTTCAGTTGCCAATATGTTTATATGTTAAATATATTATTGTTATATCAATATTAAACAATATTGAAATTAGGAAAACATTTTTAATTCAATGCAACATTATTTTCAAAAATTCAATTTTTTTTTGGATTTAAATAATCAAGGATAGTGGCTAAAAATTGGTGCTAAACGAGATGTAATCCTAGGCCCGCACAGAACCGCCAATATCCTAAATGTCAAACCCTTTTTTTTCCCTTGCTGTATTTTTCCGGCGGACTTGAAGTTATAAAAAAACGGTCTCACATTACCCACTCGCTTGCCATATGCTGCCCTCTCTGGTTTTCTTTAGGCTTATGATTTAGGAAATAAAACCAAGGTCCAAGCTAATAAGGTAGGTAGGTACCTTTTTTAAGGAGCTTGTAACCTTTGTTATAGGTGAGGCATTTCCAACACTAGATATGCTTCTATGTAGTAGTCATTAACATGTATAAGATGCTTTACAGGAACTCTCTCCAAGTAATTCTCAAGCATATTTTGACTTGAAAATACTACTACAGCTCTAAAATCAATTTGAAACCAATTATGAAAAAAAAAAGATGAGATTGGGAGATAGGACAACTTAGGAAATAAGGTTGCGCTGCGCTATAGATCAAGCCATCCATAGGTGAAGGCAAAGCTTCTACTACGTATCTCTAACATCCCAATTAAAAATCATTTGGAAAAGGTTTAATTGAATTTTATATTAAATTCCAGTTAATCTACGATTTCAATAATTTTTTTTTCAAAAAACTTGTAATGATTTTCAAAAAGAAAACAAATATAAATACTCACCTTAAAAATAACAAGTCTTATCACTAAAATCAGCACCTAATAAATACGTGTTTTAACATAAACATTAACACACATAAGAATCTTATTATAATTTACATATACTAATTTTTTCATAATAAACCAGATTCGCATTTACACTGAAATAGTTACAAACAGGATAGACATAATAATGAATCCAAAAGCTGTTAATAGATATTCATAATAATTAATAACAAAGTATAGTACACTTTTAATGCGTGTTTATATTTCGATTATTTTCGAGGGTTGGTGTATACAATATATAACAAGATACAAAAAAATAAGATTTTTTTTTATTAACATTGGTTTTAAACCACTCAGAAAAACCGCGGTTTTAAAGTAAATTAGTCAGTTTACGAACCTTTGTTAACCACTCAATTTCGGCTGGCTTCATTGGTTCAAAGGGTGTCTAAATTATGGGAAATTATATTAATTTTTAGAAATTTTTATTTTTGCCTTAACATTTGAATATTTTTGAAGCGGTAAAAACAAATCTGGCGCCAATTAATATTAATTTTTTTTAATACAGTTCGCTCCGTAGAAGAACGTTGTACTTACCAAGCATCAAAGTGCTTTAGAATTTAATTTTCTTGTTTTAATGAATTGAATAATTTAACAATTAACTAAACCGGGATCACAAATATTGTGGTCATATTAGTCATAAGGCTTAGAGCCCGGCCTGAAATTTTTTCAAACTAATATTTAATTACTTAAGAAGAGATAATTGAAACATGTCGTAACTGAAAAAAATAAAGATTTTTCACTTTCGAAGATATTTTAAACATAAATGCTTTTGACATGCTGAAAGAAAATTGACCAAAATAGGTGAGTCCTTACGGATTTCGATCAGAATGTTTTGCACCCCATTCATTTTTTGATCAAATAAAGTTCGTCAAATGAGATATATGTAAATAAAGACAAATATTTAGAAATTGTAATTGAATTTAATATAATATAAGATGAACATTAGGAGTTTTTTTAATGCTAAATGGTTTTAAAGCTATAAGAAAAAAAAAGCAAAAATAATTTTTTGTATTTTTTTCTATTTTAGTGAGCAATGAAAGAGTAAGTAATATTGATCAAGAACAAACAAATTAGCAAACCTAAGTGATTTTATATACTGATCATGACGCACAATTGAATAATTGATATAAAATTTATTTTATTCTAAAAATATTTATTTTTTTATATGAAGACAGCCCAGCCCGATCAGTTCATTTGCAGATGTTTAAAAATGGCTAGAATAACTAAATAGACTTCTTTTAGCCAATCCAATAAATCAAATTAAAAAAGAGACCTAAAATGTGACAGGGTGTTTAACTCGGCAGTTAAATCGTTTTGAAGCCATAGCAAGGTAAAGGGGCTTCGCCTCAATTACTTGGTCTGAGAACGTTACGTCATCAACAATTTTCTTATAAAACAGTGAAGAGAAAATTAAACGGAATGTTCAGATTAAAAGGAAACCCTTGCTGTAGAAATGATTTACTAAAGAAATAAATGTTATAAGATAAAGGAAAAAAATACCTAACCCTACCTATCCTGTAAATGAGTTTAACGTCTATAGATGGAGTAGCTGCACCCCTGATCTCGGTTCTCATTCAATCGTTCAAAGACATCAAATTCCCGAGATTCTGATTTTTTTATTACTGTTATGGTAGAAAAGTGCTCTCTGAAAAAGGATAAATGAGTAGCTAATTGATACACAAAGTAGTGGATGGTAAAGAAAAACGAAATATTGTTCTCCATTCTGCTTGACCATTTTATCTTTACTGCCAGCGGTATAGAATCTTTCTTATACTGTGTGAAGACCTTTTTTTTTTTTAAATAATTTCACAAACTCTCAATAAAAAAGTTTCATTTTATTATAATATTAAGGCATATAAATTTTTAAACGTATGAAAAAGATATTTTAACTAATCGGTTTGATCGAGTCTGGCACTTGGGACTGCTTTACAAATTCCGTAAATTCCAACCTCCGACATACTTTCTCATCATTCGTTCCTTTCTCATTGATAGATTTTTCCAAGTAAACCACAATGGTTCCTATTCATCCCTCTATTCTCAGTC
>NW_027106674.1:1782353-1783086 GCF_000696795.3 Halyomorpha halys
TGTAACACTCCAATTTAACTTAGATCAGATTTACTAAATGTATTATAATGTACAGTTGTAAATAGCAATAAATAAATATTTAAAAAAAAACTAATCGGAATTTATTATATGACAAAAACGTTTACATCAGAGGTCGCCAAAGTCTCTAGCCCACTAGTGGTCCACCAGAAAATTTCGATGGTCGCTAGAAAAATATGAAATATAGTTAATCATCACGTTAAGTTATGTTTTAAGATACATTGAAACATATTTCAATGCATAAAAATACGTGAAAAAACGCTACTTCATAGAATAATGCCATTTCATAAAATAAAGCCACGGTAAATAAGTCTGTATGCATTGTTTTAGCAACATGTTTTGTCTTGCCACGTGTCATGTTTCACTCTCCTGTACTTTGCATATGTATATCTCTTGAAGCATTTATTTAAAATTCGGATTCAATTCTCCGCAATGTATTGATTTGAAACGGCCTTATCAGTCACAACCATCAAAACACGGTACCCATCTCAGCTTGAAATAAATAGTTCTCCATCAAGTTCTCCGTCTTGCATCCAAATATCCATAATCATTTTTGAAGTAAGCAGGAACATCCATTATACTAAGAATGCGTAATGCTAACAGTTTGATATACTTAAAACATTTTTTGATTGCAGAAGATGGTCGGGGGGTGCGGTCAGCAAAGAAACAACATAAATAAACAAAAAAATATTTATTTATGCCGACGTTTCGACCT
>NW_027106674.1:1783566-1803868 GCF_000696795.3 Halyomorpha halys
TTTTTCCCCTCTCTAAATGATGGTTGTTGTCTTTTTGTTTTTATAGCTCTGATGAAGACCTGAAAATCAGGTCGAAACGTCGGCATAAATAAATATTTTTTTGTTTATTTATGTAGTTATGTTGTTTCTTTGCTGACCGCACCCCCCGACCATCTTCTCCAATCAGTAATTTACGGTCAACTATATACACCTTATTTAAAACATTTTTTAATTGTTTTGATTTTACATTTTTTTTGTTTAGTTTATTATGGTTTATTAATAAAGCTTTCATGATTTGGTTACAATTAATAGTTTCATTTTATCAACTAAAAAATCCAACTAGTGGTCCGCGGGATTTAAATTATGAATTTACTAGTCCCTGAGGTCAAAACGTTTGGCGGCCGCTGTTCTACACAAAACGGAACCACGCAGCAAAGATCAATACATTCCGTTATTTTGGTATACATGGATCCCTCAGTGACAAGAATTCTCGTGTTGGCCAATGAAGAGGACAAAATATACTTGTATTTCCTACACTAAAATACTAACAATTGTGGAATTGATCTATCAATACATAACAATCTATTGAAAGCATATAAATAAATGTTTAGGGGCATTATTGTCAGACATGGACCAATCTGTCAAAATAAGAAAGGGAATGGAAAATGATAAAGACGGCGGTGGAATGGAGCGCAGAGATGATGGATCCCGTGGTGCCGGCGACATCAGAGGCCTGGTGACAAAGGTGTGCTGACAGGGCGGCTCCATCTGACGGCTACAAAATTATTTTCTGTAATTTGGTACCGAGGAGATGATTTTTTACCCCAGCCCTCTCCCAGATTAGGATGAAATGTCCGTAAGACGTCTAGGGTGGCCTCCTGGGGTCTCTTTAGTATACTTCTCTCTCGCAAAAAAATTAATATTTTTTTATTAGTTCCCTTTCATTGCCTTATACCCAATGTCCACCCACCGCTGTATAGTTTCCTTCATTTAATGGCCGTCTACCGACTGCGAGGGAACCTCCCAAATGGAGGAACGAAAAACCTTTTCTTCTCAGTTATTTTATTTATTTACTGAAATTTACAATAAAAAAAAAATACAATAAGTAAATGTGATTAAATGTTTCAGAACACACTGATTGATACTTTATTTACTCCTTAAAATAAGAAGACCCCGTGGCGATCATCTTTTAATACGCCTCGGAAGACTATCAGAGATTGTTAAGGATAAAAGATTAAGAACTAAAGGGTTTGGGTGGGTATGAATTTTGGAATGAAAGGAGGTATATCTATTTCGGGCCAAATCTGCAACGAACGGGATATAGAGGTCATTATGGATGAGTTTATTTGTGACGTAGTAAGGAGCATTCAGAACTACACAGAGGATTTTGGATTGTAAGGATTGGATATGGGAGGAATTTGATGGTTTGGTGGAACCTCAAAGCTCAATTCCGTTTGTTCCTATAGATTTGAGTATCATAGTGTATGACAGTTATTTTTAGTAAATGGGATTTTTTTTTTTTTTCCATACCCTCCTGTAATGATTTTAGTGGGTATTTGGTACGTACATATAGGAGGTATGCTATATGTATAGCTGGGTGTTAAGGATACCTTGGATTGCCTTTTGGCAAAGTAAATGGGTAGTTTAGAGCGTCTGTGAAGTAGGTGTAGTAATCCAAATCTACGAGCAATTTCTTGTAGTTTCAGTGTAATATGGGAATTCCAAGTAAGTCTCTTGGCGTGATGGAGCCCTAAGTACCGAATCTGCCCAACAGGTGTTAGTGGGATATTGAAGAAATCTATGGTAGGTACCATATTCTACGAACGAATGAATGCCTCAAATATAGAGAACATTTTTTAAAAATCAATTCCATTAAAATGAGAGATTTCGTGATTTTTTTTTTTTAATTTTTGAAAGTCCTAATTAAAATATATAAATAATAGTAACGTTAATGTTATATCATTTATAAAAAATACAGAAATGTCCTTACTTTTAGTAAATAAAATATTCTTGTAATCCAATATTTTTTTCCGATTCATATCAAATGTTTACCAATTTGTTCAAATTAAAGTTTAAGATAATGACAAAGATTGTATCATCAATTAACTGAGAATCTTGAACTGAGAAGGTAATATCAAGATTTCTTCGAGGGGGGACGTTACTCGATATAGAAAGATATTTTAGTTGGGAATTAATCAGTTTTGGATATGATTTAAGAGCATTTATGATGGCCTATGCTTTTTGGCGTAGTTCCCGGACCGCTGTTGATATCGGCAATAAAACTTCTTCTAAAAACTATTAAGCCTATACTTAGAAACGTAGCTTATTAATACGTAACGTTAATCATTCACAAGTGTTTGTTACAGCCAAAACTGACCCTCGACTACAAATGAGGCGAAGAATAACAAAACCAGCCAAGAGCATTTTCTTTTTTTGTAAATTAACAGTTTTGATACTAATTTATAATAAGGTGAAATAATATTTTCCAGAATTAGAATAATATACTCGTATTTAACTATTTTGGGGAGAAATTATTTTTATTTTCTTTCTGTAATTTACCTCCTTATGATCTAGCACTAAAACAATAATAACTAAGCAAAAATAGAAAATAAACATGGTTTCTTATGGAATTGAACGCCTTGAATAAGGTAAAATACAGAAAAAAAAACAGTCTTCCGCTGCTTTTTCGGGGAAAATTGCTTTTAAATTAGAAAATTTAATTCTTCTTTTAGATATAGTTTTTTAAATATTTAGAAATATGAAGTGTTATCACTGTTAAATTTTCTGGCGCCCTGAAATCTACAACGTATGAAGAGCCAACCGAAAAAATATATATACTGTTAAATGCTTTATTATAATTGTTTAATTGTATTTAGACGTTAATTAATATTTTTTATTAACAATAAACCTAATTAAATTAATTTAAAACAGTTAATTGAAGAATTTTATTTCATTTTCAAATTTCTCTCAAATAAAGATTTATTTTAAATCTTAAAGTCCGAGGAATGAAGAAGTATAGCAAAGATGTGATTAAGTAAACTACTGTGGGTAAAAGTTAAACCATGATAAACAATTAAACATTTATTTTGTTTTTATAAAACAAATAGTGTTCTATCATTGGGTATCAAGATAATGGAAGTTAGTAACCGAATTTGAGTGAACTGCGAAAAAAAGTGGAAAAATTAATATATTTGCAAACTACCTTTTTCATTTAAGTAAACAGGAAATAACTTGTTAAATTTTAATATAGTATAAACATCCTGGATTCCGCCAAGATATCAGCTCTGACTTTTTAAATTGGTGGTTTAATGGTGAAGCGGTAAGTTGGCACGAATCAAATATGATTAGCGTGTTTATCTGGTTCACTGGTCCTGAATTAAATAAAGGTTTCACCTCTGAAAACACAAAGGTGTAATCACATAGCACTGGTACTTCCTTCAGCGCTGAGAACTAACAATAACAGTCAACAACTGAAGCAAACAATTTTAATTAACAGCAGTAGTTTGAAGAGCTGGTCGATACAATAATACTTTACCACAGCTAATTAAATCTATATAGATTAAAATTGGGTAATTAAGTCAGTGTTGCGTAAACAGATACAGTTTTACAAGCTGATTATTACACTATATACATTAATCTCCCAAGCCTGTACCGTGGCCGGAGACTTTTAAAATAATCTCCTGGAAATCAGACCTGACAAAGTCCCAAGAGAACTCCCGAACTGACGGCAATACTCGAACGGTGCCCCCGCAGAAGAATGCTCACCAGGAAGGAGGAAGATGAATGCACCACTCCAATAGGCCATGCTCGATTTAACTCCACCAACAGGGGAATATAATTGACTACCGAATCTTTCAGCAACACCGGCCGTGTCCTTTGTTCCTTCGAATAGAAATCTCGACTGGTTCGGGACGTTGTTCAAAACAATGAATAACATAAGTAGGGGCGGGTATAATAGCTAGAAACCAATACCGCTAACCGTCTAATATTGGGCGCTATTCTGCTCCACTCCAACGAATCAGACCAATAATTTGAGAAAAATATACGCAAGTATATTGATAGAATCGGTTGATTAAACCAATTAAGTAATTAAAACACAAATTCATACTCAACAAGTGTATTCGTTGAGTACCGTCTCAAAACTCAGCTGTGTCAAGCACCTCCAGTAAGGAGGATATTTCCTAACATAAGGTTCTTCAAAGTAGAGGCCTAAATTTATCACAAAATTTATGTTAAGCAGATGCTGCTAGTATTAACCTGAAGTTTTTCAATTAACTCCTGGAATATCAACCTCAACCAACCCTTTCAAAATTGACAAAAAATATTTTAAAGTTACTGAACCATCCATTTCCACTCAATCTCTCTACGAAATCTGGGTATGTCAATTGCATTTACATGGGTTCCGAGGAACGTGGGAATTGTAGGAATAAGATCTGCAACAGAAGCACTTGCGTTACCTTGAAGGAGTAAAGCAGTTTTAGTTCCATTAGAAATGAGCAAACCCTCAAAAAGGAAATTAAAGATAGATGGTAGCCTATGTGGAATGAAAGGATATTTTTAGTTACGTAAAAAATATAAAAAAGAAGGTTAAGCCCTTTGGCTCTCCCAACCGTAAATATCGTAAAAAAGGGGTCATTATTGACTACAATACGTGAAAAAAAATTTTAATAATAACATATATAAATAAGAAATAAATGGAGTTGATGACCTGCAAAATTTTACGCCATGAAGCAAAAAAGAATGAAGTAATTTATGCTAAGTTTATCAAGTAAGTCACTTTTAAAATCTCTAGTTTTAAAATCAAATTTGCATTTTTTGTATAAGATATTGTATTTCAAGGTTATTACTCCGTCCATAACTTTTTTGAATGAATTAATTTTTATTTACTAAAAATTATTTATATTTCCTATATTGTTGTATGTAGTATTCTGTTACTGTAGCCGTGAGTCAACCATGTAGGCGAAACTCTCCTGGATCCCGTTTCATAATAAACTACAAATTAATACTATTAGTCTTTTAGTTTGTACTTGGTACGATTTCGTTGACTTGTGCTATGCTGATTAGTATTTTTTTTTCTTTTTAATTTCTATAATACACTAATAGATGTTTCTATCAAGTAACAGAAAGTATAAACCCTGATACTTTCTTCATACATGCATTGAACTTTTTATACCTGTATTTATGAACTAATATTAGCTTCTATTATGAAACAGGGTCCAAGCGTCCACTCAGCCCTATAAACAGCATGATCTTGAAAAATTCATCTCCTTGTATAATCGTTGTTCTAAAAATAGTACTTCCTTGCAGTACTATAGTACTGAAACCTGACCCTTCAGAGGTTTTAGTGGCTCACATTATTATTATTATGGTCGGCTGTTCTCGCTATTGCAGGTTGAGTATCTGAGATGGGAGACCTAGAAGTCCTAGAAGATTTATTTTTTTCAAATATTTAAAAATGTTCGCACTACACGTGCAGTGTCTAAGAGAACTGACTGTCGAGCCTCTCTTAGCATGTCCATAGGCACCCCCAAACCATTCATGCCTCCCACTGTTGATTTTGGATGAGACCATTCGTTGATATTATGAATGGAGTAGTGGTAACACCTTCCAATTTATATATTTCTTTCAATTCTATCGCCAATTCCTGGTATTTTTTCACTTTTTCTCCCACAGTGGAGCTTATATTGTTATCATTGGGGATCCCAACATCAATAAGTTCTGCTTTCTTTTTTCTTAGGTCTATAAGGAGGATGTCTGGCTTATTATTGCATACTGTATGGTTCGTAATTATTGATTCATCCCAATATAGCCTGAGAGAACCTTTTTGGAGGAGTTTATTTGGGTGGTACTTGTAATAAGGGCTCTTATCTTCAATTAGGTTGTACTTCACAGCCAGAGCCTGATGCAAAATTTTGGCCACATTGTTGTGCCTCTGCAGATATTCAGTACCAGCCAGCACTCCACATCAACCAGTGATATGTTGGATTGATTCGAGCGTTACTCAGCATAATCGACACTTGTCTGGTGTTGTTGCGTCTTTTAACATATGCTTCCTATATGATCTCGTGGTCATCACTTGATCTTGTATAGCAACCACAAATCCATCTGTCTCGGAGAATAGCTTTCCAGCTTTTAACCATTATTATTATTGTACTCTTGTATAGCAGTTGATACCACATTAACTCACGGCTTGAGTGGAGAAGATAGATGGACGTTGTCAGAACTGCAATAGTATATTTACAAAAAGCCTCGGCGCCACTGCCGTTACAACCTTAATTAAAAAAGTCCCCATTGGATGGGCTTCGCTATTACCTTACTACCTGAAAAGACAACTTCTCCGCATCCAAACAACTTATCACCGGTACCTTGATAATCCAATAAATTTAAATGAAACACTGTTTGACCTTTCATTTCTGATAATCATACGATACAATTCTCTGGAAATAAATCGAAAAATCCATTAGTAATTTTGCAAATTAAAATAAATTCTTTAATATAGGAAATAAATCATTTAATGACGTAGACATGAATAAAACTAAGAAGAAAATAACAGCTAAAAACTTATCAGCAGTTGAGCCAGACAGTGAAAAAGTACGAAGCCTACTCAAAGACAGAATCATGATCGGGAAGGAAAACGATTGGTGAAAATTTGTACAGTCATTAGAGAAGAGGAAACTCTAAAGTAGGCTGGGGCCTTTCACCCAAACAATTCGTAAAACTTTTTTTTTCTTTTATTGAAGAGCAACTTTCTTCTTCCCCTGGCGATAAACTTCTTAAATAACGTGACGAGAAGAAAAGAGGTCGAAATGCAGCGGTGCACTAGAGCAAATCCCATTGTATCGATGGCCAGAAGAAACATTACGATTGTTTGTATTTCTCACTTCTTTTATCATCGTTTAGTTCTCTCCTTCCGATTCCTCTACCGATTTTCTGTTCCAATGGATTCAGGTGAACAGTAACAATGACAGATCTTAAAATATATAAAAAAATAAATAAATAATTTCAGCAAACGAACGATTTTAGAGATCCTTTAATCAAATGCCAACCATAGATGGGCAAAAATTAGCTATAGTTAAAAACTAATAGCTAAAATTGCCATGGATACAATCCTAATTCATGAATGAACCATTGATAATTAAATATCGTATTCATGGCAACATACACAATTTCTCCTTATGAGAATTCTAAGATCAAATTTCAAATCAGGGAGTTGTGGTGTCAGATTTACCTCATGTATGCAGCGGCGCCGGTTAAATATCGGCCTAAGCGGATTGAATTTTATTTCGTATCGGACCCACAGAATAAATACTCGACTCTCCCACTTTGTTTAGAATAGGCTAATTACCTCTAGGATAAGCTCTCTCTGTCATATAAGATATAACAAGGTAGAGGGTTAAAAAAAAAAGTACAGTTCTTCCAAGAATTTACTATTTACTGATAAACAACGCTTCAAATAAACGTCTGCTAAAACAAAACGTAAGTACTATATGACCTCTAATAAAATTAAACATAATAATTCCAGGACTAAATTTCGGATTCAATCAGTCGATATAATTTATGGTAATCATGTAAAATGTTTAACATAATTATATCTACAAATAGTTATTAGGAGATTAATCGAGTTCTGGAATTGTTTGAGCACTTTTCCTCCGTCGAAGAGTTAGGCCAATGAGATTGACAAAGGAAGGACTTAGATATAAATTTTTTTATTGTTTTAAATTTGAGCTGAGGAGCAGCAAGTGTGAGCTGAAGAGCAGTAAATTTGAGCAAGACAGGGTTAGTATCATCCTTAGTACCTACTCCAATAGCCGGTCACAAAGGACAGCCTATCTATAGTCACCCTCTTCCAGGAGCAGCGGGTATAATTAACTTAAAGCATTCGTTCCAATGTCGCTAAGGTGCTATTTATCTTAGCCACAAGGCAGAATTATTAGTTTATCATTATAGCTGTTTTAATATAATATTTTCAGCTAATAGTTCATAAAATCAAAAAAATATTGGAAGGAATAACAAGGGTGCTAATGAAATGGTTTTGAACTCTTGTAAGAAGTCCATAAGGGATGGGATTTTTTCTTTTTGTCTTATTTTCGACAAAAATAACAAACAATGAAATAAACTACAGTACATTTTATATTCCGTAATCCAACAACATGGTTTTGGAGGTTTGTGTGTGTTAGTTGGGATATTGGCAATATTTGGGAACTATTGGGGACAATATCATAAACTTGGGAATGAATTTCAACCAATATTTCATCCTGTCCATAGGACATCCCTTTTGGGTATCTCGCCTTTGGTCGCCATATTCAAGCATTGATGAAACAATCAGACTACTATACATAAATTTTCTAAGCACTAACCAGAGAGGAATACAACCTTTGTGATGGAGTTATGCAAATCACAATTTGTGTTTTCACGTTATAATCTGTATTGTTTTGACCAATTTTCAACAATGTTGGAAAAGAATATAAATCACCTAAATGATTTTACTTTATGTTTTTTCGAAACACATTCACCATCAATGTCTGGATTATTTCATCTGAAACTCATCAGTTCTGCTCAATATTCTGTTTTTTATTGCAAGTTTTAGGACTTTTCAATGCATAAAAATCTGCATACAGAGTTTCGAGTAATCTTTCGAAACTGAAAAGAATATGCTTCGCTAGTGATCTATGCATTTTTCATATTGCAAGATTAAAAATGTTTAATGTATAAATTAATATTCAAATAGGAGTAAAAGTCATATGTAGATCGTGAGATTAACCTCGTTGCGTCGTTAATTAAAGAGGTCAAGGTGTTTCCAGGAAAGATTTAACCGTGAAACGAGCTGGAAAGCAGAAAGAGCTCGAGAGGAAGGAGACCTTAAAGAGGGGCAAGAAGAGCGTGTATGAGTTGATGCTCGGACCACACAGCCACTAATCGTTAATGGATCTTTAAACAGTACCTAGTGCCTTGTCTTTCTTTCTCTCCTCCTCTCCCAACCTCTCTGCTAATAGCCTCCATGGGGACAATTTTTATCCAATCTTGTAGTAACTCTTCATAACTAGCTACCTCAGAATAGTTATCAGTTTCGAAGCAGAGCGATTCAAACTCATTTTGCTTTTTTATAAAAATCAAAAACAAGCCAACGTTTGAACAAAAATAATGCTTCTTAGCCTTGTACTACGAAATGAATAAAGATAATTAACGAAAAAGTATAGTCCAGTAAAATAGCAACCTGGAAGTTCTTACAAACTAATTTCTTTAAATGGATTCTAAATGCGTACTCCCCCCGAGGATAAGTAGGACTAGTAAAGCAATTATCTTTAAAATGGCTGCTATATATTTTAATTTTATAGCCGATAATACCTTAAGTATAACCAGTAACTTGAGCATGTAAATGTTTTATTTTTAAAGTATTAATTTTAGAGTGCACTCCAATTTAACTTAGATCAGATTTACTAAATGTATTATAATGTACAGTTGTAAATAGCAATAAATAAATATTTAAAAAAAAGTATTAATTAAACAAACATTTTTATATAACATTTATACTATACATGTAATATAGTATATCATACTCGATTTATAATAAACCTATTTTTACCCACCGTCGTTGTACAGGTGTAGTGCAGTGAATTTTTCTATTTGAAAATTTATAGTGGAACCACAATAAATGATGATATTTACCACAAAGGATTCCCAAATTGTTGGTTTTTCGTTACTTGGGAAAAAACATTGGTATTTGAAAAAATATATCTTGGAAAATATTGAACATAAATAATTCCATTCTGGTTCAATTTCAAATTCCTTAATGCACTATAAAGTAGTTTATTGTATTAAGAATAATAATTTTCATGGTATTTGTTGAAATAAATCCATAAAACGATTTTTGTTTTGTTTTTTGGAAACAAAATAGTGGTTTCGGAAAAACTCTATCTCTTAAATTATTCATCATAAAGAGCTCCTATTTTTATATCCTATTTAGGGCTCAAATTGAGTTTCATTAAATGTCCTTAAAGAAGTTTATTGTTCTAAGAATATTAATTTTCATGATATTTACAAATATAAATTCATCATTTTTTTTTCTCGTTTTTTGTAACAAAATGTTAATTTAAAAAAAACTATACCTCGATTTATTCGTAATTCGTAAGTGAATTATTAGTCATTATAATTATATTATAAGAGCTCTATTAAGGTTCAAATTGAAATTCCTTAAATTAATTTTATTATCAAGCTTTTTTTTTTTACAAACCTAAAAGCAAGCAGAAAATAAACCTAGATCATTAAGGAAAATGTATATATATTTATTTTAAAATAATATATAAAAGTTGAAAATGTATACATAAATAATTGAAAATTATGAACCACTATAATCAGTGCTATCTTTACTCTTTGCCCCCCTCCCCGAAATGTAAAAAGCTCCTTATCCCTATGATAAACTTCTAGTGAATGAATAATATACTTTTTAATAAATGCTTTTTACTTTTCAAATGTTAATAAAATAATGATTTGAACTACAATGATTTATAGTTTTATGCTTATTTCTGTCGGAACTCAAAGTTAGAAAGGAAAATTAATTCCCTAATCTGGGAGGGAGCCGAAAGCTTAAAGTGCGCTTTGTTAAAGACGCCTTGCCTAAGTCATAACCAATGACCGTCATTGTGTTTTAGCAATCTTCGAGTCTACATCTATTTAACACTATTTCAATTATAACAACCCCATGGTATCCTATCTTCCATTGATCCATATCAGAATATTTCTGTTCTTTACCTTCTTAACACCCACATTATTAGCATATTTACACGCAAATAAATCTATTTGATAATATGAAAATGGTGAATGAGTAATAACCTTCCTTGTTTAAATTATATTAGTTTTTACAAAGATAACAACATTTAGGGGTTATCCTCCATCTTCAGGTTACTAGAAACAAATTATCAAAATTAACACATGGTTACAACATTAACCCTATATCACATTACACTACATCACTACATTCATCATTTTCATATTAGTTTCTAATAAACTCTTTCAGTAGAAGATATTAATTTAAAATATATATATATTTCCATTTTCTGTGTTCATTTTTTATACCTAGAAATAAGTTGTAAACATGACGAAGGTTTCATTTGACTTTTTTTTTAGAAAAACAGGAATTTTTACTTTAAAGAATATGTTAGATACTACTTTCTACATAGCAGCTAGTTCAATTTTTCCAAAACTTATATTTGGGTAGTTTTCAGAAGTTGAAATGAATTGAATGAACTTTCCAATCTAAAATAGGTATAAAATAATCATTTTTCAGTTTTTCTTGAATCCGTATGTTCTTATTGTAATACCTTCATCCAATCAAGTAATGAATTATCATTAACTTTAGAAAAGTGTAAAAATAAACCCGATAAAAAATAACGGACTACAGAAATCTGAAATAAATTAAGATATAGGACACTCACAGAAACCAACAAAATTCCTGAAAATGTCATTAAAATTGGATTAATGATAGCAGATTTAAGTATTAATGATAAGTGGCAATAGGTATTATGTCCGTCACATGGTTCTTGTTTACACTTCAAAATCAAAGATATAAAAGAATAATTAAATAATAAAAAGAAATAATTTAAAAAATATTTCTGCATTCTTAATTATTTAACTATTAAAATTAATTTTTATTAATTATAAAATTATTTTTAATAATTTTAAAATATTACTGCAGACTCCATTCATAATTATACCTGAACTAAGACTGACAAACTAAAAACCAAATATTCACGCCTTAATACACAATAGATGAAGATCTAAGTAACTCTTAAAAATGATTTCTATGATCTAATGGTGGTATATATTAAACTTGAGTATTTTACAATAAAAATTATTGAAATTAGAAAATATTAAAGTGCATAAAATACTATTATATTTTGGTTTTTTTCACATAGAATATACATTCTAAATGTGAAAAAAATTTTAATTTTAAAAATTAACTCTGTATTTAAATGCATATTTATAATGTAAAAAATGATGAAAACTTACGTTACCTATACAGAAACTAAATATAAGCTAATTCCCCACAAGTTAGGAAACTCACCATTATATTATATTATAAAACCGTAAATTCATATTTAATTTTTAAAAATTATATATTCGCATTATTTATTCATTTAAATATAAAAATATCCAATATATTCTCCAAGCCAAATTCTATGGAATGTAAATCGTAATTTTTCATTTTGATTTTTAAATGGTGCTTTTAAAATTCATTTAACCCCTATAGCAGTTCAGTATTATTCCACAAGAGGCGCTAGCGCTTTCAAGTGGTTTGCAACGCTATCTATAAACACCACTTGAAACCAATAATTCTTAAGTCTGACAAACAATTCCAGACAAATTACATCAAAATTTCTATAAATAATAAATTATCCTGTTCAAGCTGCCACAATAATTAAATTAATTAAGTAGGCTAAAAATACAAAATTTTCCAAAAGTATTTAAAAAAAAAATAAATATCTTATTCAGTGGGTCATTGAAATGTCAATTATATTTTCTTCTTTCTTTTTTTTTTTTAAATATTAAACTATTTGCACTTATTTATTTACCTTAATATAAACTTTTAAATTGATTCAAAAGAGATTTAAGAGATTACTTAAATACCATTAAAAGAATATTAGCCTAAATCTGATAGTACAAGCAGATCAGAATATATAAATTTTTCATTTCATAAAATGTAACTAATTAAATTTCAACATTCAACAAACAGCTTAGAAAAAAAAACATAAAATATATGGGAAAACTTTGTATGTGCTAAGTGAAGTATTGAAACCCATAACAAAAAATTAATGTACTTATATAGGTGAACAGCAAGCTACTCGTAGATAAAATAAAATGAGTTTGCTACTTAAAGACAATTGATGAGTACTAACATAACACTGATAAAATATAGATTTTTTTTTTTATTACATTTCAAATATTCCACATTTAGGTCAGTTACAACAGAATAATAAATTCAACTTTATCATTACTGGAATTTAACAAATTATGAATATTTAAAAATAAGAACATATGACAAGAATAAGTTGGATAAAAAATGATAATTAGAAGGAATGAACATCCAGAAAAGTGAAGAGGAAAAAATCGCCAACGAAAAAATTCAGATGTTTTGTAAATCTTTTGTAAGGCATTAACAAACAATTAAATAAATCTGTCATATACCAATAGTTGTGAATAAAACAAAATGTTGTAGGGAAGTATCTTAAGAAACAAATTTTAAAAGGAAACTCAGAATTTTCAGTGGACCAGTATGATCTTGGTCTGTAGGTGTTGACTATTATTTTGTAGTGAACCCCAGTAACAAATGTCAACCTTTCCACTCTGGCTATGATAATGTGATAAATAATGTTAAATTTAATAAACAACAATTATTTTAAAATACATAGGAAAGCCAAGAACTATTGCTAAAATGATGTTTTTGTTAGTTTCAATCATCTGAGAGTTGAATGGATACTTTTTCCCAAATAAAGTTTTATTGAAATCCACTAATGTCATTGAATACATTTTTTTACATGTTTGCAGCCAATAATGTTTAATTTAGCCTATTATTATCGACCAACCTACTCGTTTATTTAATTTATTTCCAATCTCACAAGAGGTTATAATGTATACAAGGTGTGAAACAGAGTGTGGAAAGAATGAACTTGTAGTAAGGAGGGAATATATTTTTAATGTAAAGGAATCAGCCAATTATACAACAAATATCTATTTGTCTATCACAACAAGATAAATATCAAACTATAACATAAAACAGAAAGCATAACATATACTTAGCATTTTAATAACCTAATATCTTATACTTGAAAATAG
The DNA here is from genome assembly GCF_000696795.3 of Halyomorpha halys. Lineage (NCBI taxonomy): Eukaryota > Metazoa > Arthropoda > Insecta > Hemiptera > Pentatomidae > Halyomorpha > Halyomorpha halys. The sequence continues at coordinate 1,797,376 of NW_027106674.1, forward strand.
GTATTTTTTTAAACATTCAAATGATCCAAGAGCAAGTTCAATTTGTTAATATATGATAATCTAAATAAATATAGTTTATAAGGAGAAGTTGGTTAGGAACGTGGACGATGAAAAGAAAACAAACTATAAGTAAAACTTGTGTTCACTCTTCACTGAATGCAACCTTAAAGAATATCTCCTGATACTAAATATAGTAGCAGCAATATCCAGACCATTAATTATAGTTGATCGCAATATGTTTTGTAAAAAGTAAGTAATAAAAATGCTAATCGAGTAATAATCATTTATTATATTTTTTTATACATTTTTATTATAAGTCCTATTCATATAAAAATAGAAAAAAAAAAAAAAGGAAGATGTTTCAATGTGGTTTTACAGTAAAATAATAAGATCGTGCAAAATTAGTTGTCGATATTTTTAAAAAATTACAAAAAACATAAATACTAACATATTCCATATAAATTTTAATATTTTCCCACTGGAATTTGATCCAGAGAGATGATTAGTAGTTAAAAGTTCATGGAAAGAACCAGACTTGGGTCATTTGACTTGAAAATTCATTCAGTAAAAAATAATGAATGACTTAAGTAGCATTACAAATAAAAATCATTCATTACTTATATGATTAAAATCTTATTCATATAAGAGGAATATATCCTACATTGCCTATTTTAATTTTCAAATGAGTAAACTTATTACCCTCAGATAATCTTTAAATATTTTATTTTATACGTTGTAAAAAATCTAAAATAAATTAGAAAAAAGGTATCAGTAAAACTTTGAAAATAAATAATTTATTCACTATTTTATAAATTTATAAATTTATTAATCATTATTTTTTAATTACACATAAAGGTGATTCTTTTGCAATTAAAAAAAATATTTTCAAGTTTCTAAAGAAGTTACAATAAAACTCATCATTAAAAATATGCATAATCGACGAGAAGTCAATCAAAAACTAAAAATTATACAGGTAATGAGCGTACTAAGCTAAACAAAACTTCATAGCTCTCAAAAATGTTTGTAAGGCCAAAATTTCCATGTCTCACCCGAAATAGATAATGTCTTCCTATTTTCTTGACATACAGAATCTATTTTGTGTATAATTAATTTATCGATTGCAGTTGAAAAGTTTTACATCACTATAGTTAATTCCTTGTTTCATATCATAAAGCTCGAAAAAAATACCTTTTTCTAGCTTTGTTTCACATTAAGTAAGTAAATTTCATTGGAGAGGTTCGGTCATCTTAAAACTATTATTACTAGATAGTAAGGAGTACAGAGATCATAACTTGCTGAGACATCATATTTACGAAAGACTCTACAATATAAAGAAATATCAAAGCAAACTTAAATAATCATCAATATAAAACAAAAATGACTCTAAGGACAAACAGGATATCAAACAGAGTAATTTTGAGATATTAATCTAACACTAAAAAAAAAAAGTTTATCTACTTTCATTTAATAATTATTTAAAATTAATAATATATACACTAAATCAAATAATCTTTATTAAACAAACTTGTATATTTGACTTAACATCATTTTTTGCTCCAACTAAGGCAAGAGGAGAGGGCTGTCCTACAGTAACTAACATGTTGCCAGGGGCAAGAAGAACAAGAAAAATTCATAGGGTCTACAATAAAAGAAACTCCCATAGATTTGAACCAGCTTCTCTTCTAATACGAGAATACTGAGGTGATCACTCAACACGCTTGGATCCCCCTTATTTGTTTAATAATTAATAATAATACTAATGACTACCTGAATGTAGAGCACTTAAAAAAAAAAAAATAGATCATTGCTTCTGTTTCACTCATCTTTCAAAGCAGAGATTATGAAAAATAGAATTGGCCTAATGTGTTTCATGTTATATTAATCACATTCAATACTTTACAGAGTAAACCAACAAATTAAGAAGTTTTAAAAACTATTGGCTGTTCCAAGTTACTAAAATTATACAACAGAATGGAAGAAATTATATGATGAAGGTGTCATGTTAGAAACATGAATCCAAGAAAAATTGAATTTAATGATTTTAATTCATATTTCTAAATTAAGTTTTAATCTCTGAAAACTACCGCAATATAAGGTTTAGAGAAACTAAACAAGAGCCTATCTTAAGAGGAGTATTTGAAGTATTTTAACAAAAATCCATATTTTTCCTTAAACATTACAAAGCACCTCCATCCACTCATGTCTTCAACCATTGTTTTCTTACTTCCATCACACTTCAATTAACAATTTTACCATTTTTTTTTTATTGGTGTTTTAAGGAATTAATCTCAACTTTCAGTGTAAGATGAAATCAATCAACAAAATTTGTAACCAACCATGGAGGTGTTAGGCAATTTAAATGCAATATTAAAGATAATAAACACATGATACATATGAATGTATTCCATAACAACACAATTAAAGTAGGGAGAAGGTCAGTTTTTAAATTATATTACAACTACATTTTCATAAACAAGAACTGATAGATTGTCTTCTGCTCACCTATTAGTCTCATGAGCTGTACACTTTATCGGACCCTGTTTTCAACATTAACTACTGCTTTCATAGGAGCATCATATCGACACTTGTTGGACTATGTAATGATGATTAGCCAGCTGACTATTCATATCACAGTGAGTTAACACAGAATGCAACTATTGAAAAAGAAATATGTTACTATCATAATGTAATAACAATACTGTAACCTCAATTCTTCAAAAACTGATGAAATATTCTACTTATTTTGAATAAACATACATTTTTTCAATATTTCTTTTGAATTGGAACAATTAATAATCAGGTGAGTTTTAATATTTAAAGAAAATGCTGATTCATGAGTCTTGAGTTTTAAATGAAAATAAAATGAGCTAGATTATTGTATTATGAGAATGATTCCAATTATATCCCCATAGAGAGTGGTTTTGTCCATTAATAGTTAATTCAAGAGTGCGCCTGCAGACATCAACAATTGCAATACAAAATTAAATCTTCTAAATAGAATCTATCCTTATAATGCATCATAAGGTGAATGTGAATTGTAAAATGGACAATAGAAAAAAAATATTTAACTAAAATGAAATCATGTTCAAAGGTTTCTTGTGATCAACAAATATTAATTTTAGTTTTTATTAAAATATTTGAAGAGCTCCCTAAAAAAGATCCTAAAAAACTTTCTTGAAATTTTTCAAGGATAAGTAAAATAAATCTTACCTTTAATCAAATAAATATAAATTCAGTTTTGGCATATAAAAGCTTTCGTTAAGGATTATTGACTGATGACTGACTGATTATTGGCTATCTTTATTGTTATCACCCGTTAGAATTGTTCAGGAAGAAGTTTTTTACGTTAAAAAATTGATTTGTAAAGTTTCGTAGAGGGAACTATTTTGGAGTGCGCCTTTCATCTATCAAAGCAATTCTGTTTCATTTAACACACTTGGTAGGACTCCTAACTACAGTTTTCTGATAACTTTTTACAAGATTTTTCGAATTGGCAGTAATATAACTTTTTACTTATAGATGAGATAATATGTCTGGAAATAAAGAATTATTTCCACTGTAATTAAGGGGAAATTATTTTTATTGCAAAATAAAGATAATGAGTGTATCCATGATAATATATCAAACGCTTAACACTGCTATAGGTTTAGCTTTATTTTTTTTATACAAATTGTAAAACCAAAATCATGACATAGATATAAGGGAATATCACTTCCTAGTACCCAATATGTTTAAAAACTACACACAGCAATCATGAGTGTACATAATAAGGATTAAATAAAATATGATTTTATTTGAATATTAATATTGTTATGTGGTTTTACCCACATTAATTTGGGATCATACACATCTCTTTAATACAAATTCTTAGTACATGTCTAAGCACATCTAATTAACTGAATGATATCTGAAATTTGTGTAAAATACTGAAAGGACCAATAAATTTAAAAAAACTAAATTTACACAGAATGTTTTCAGTTTGAAGTCTTTATATTAAAAAAGATTTTTACGAACATGGTATGTTTTAAATAAAGATACAATACTTCAGTATAAATAATATTTTAATTATTTCTCTCTGTGATATAAGTATTCAATGGTTTTCTCCTTATATACCAGTATATCAAAATAGGAGGATAGCCCACCACTAAGACAGTTTTAATCATTGAGAAAAAAAAATACAAAACCTAATCTTTATTAAACAAAAAAGTAAAAAATGAGGGAAATTGTTTGTGCAGCTGTATAAATAACTCTTATTTTATACAGCTGAGACCTGGGCTCTAACAGGTACCCTAGAAAGCGGAATCAAGAGATTTGAAGGGAAAGTCCTCTGTAAAATTACAGGAGCGATCTGAATCAGAGTCTTAACACATGGAGGAGGAGAACTAACAGTGAACTGCTTACAGAGACTGATCAATCACTATCTCATAATATGGAGGCCAGGCAGTTAGGATGAAGAGGACATGTATCTCAAAGCAATCCATTAGGATGCCTCTACACTGCAATAAATGCCAGTATAGTTGGCAAGAGCCTCCCACGTGGGAGGCCAAAAACCAGATGGATAGACGGAATCCTCAAAAATGCGAAAGATTTTTCATAAGTTTGCATACAACAAACTGGAAAGCAATGGCCCAAGATAGGCAGGTATGGATGGCCAAAGATTCACAAGGTCTGTAGAGCCAACCAAAAAAGTATAATAAAATAAATCTTATTTATTTATAATCTTAATATTTTCTTGAGACTGGTAATTTTTTAATAAATAATTCAAACACTATCCAATTATAGTCTCAAAACTTTTTATTTCTTTTATACGTCCAACGTTTCGGCCAATCCGGCCATCTTCAGGGACAATCTCAATACCACTTTGAAAACATATAATTTAAACCACTCTAAAAACTTCATTCAGGCTATTCTGCCCAGGTCAAAACATTAATATCTAATTAGTCAATTATCCATTAAAACACAGTCAAATTTATTTATCTGCAGACACTATTAATAAACTTTTATCACAACCAGATAAATAAATTTGACTGTGTTTTAATGGATAATTGACTAATTAGATATTAATGTTTTGACCTGGGCAGAATAGCCTGAAGGAAGTTTTTAGAGTGGTTTAAATTATATGTTTTCAAAGTGGTATTGAAATTGTCCCTGAAGATGGCCGGATTGGCTGAAACGTTGGACGTATAAAAGAAATAAAAAGTTTTGAGACTATAATTGGATAGTGTTTGAATTATTTATTAATAAATCTTATTTTATTAATCCCCTAAAAACAAAATAACCTAATAAATGAAAGTGATTAACTGGAAGATTATTGATTGAGAGTGTGTATAGATGAATAGAATATGGTCCGGGTGCGGTCAAAAAAACTCAAATAGTAAATAATTATACTATTATTATTGAGCCGACGTTTCGCCCCACTTTGCAGGGCTTCATCAGGGCTAAAAAGATACAAAATGATACAATAATAAGATACAATGATAAGAATAAAAATACAAAGATAAGATACAATGATAAGAATAAAAATAAGTAACAATGCCAAGAGTAAAAACTTTTTATAAAAATACGTTATATTTTACGTATTTTTATAAAAAGTTTTTACTCTTGGCATTGTTACTTATTTTTATTCTTATCATTGTATCTTATCTTTGTATTTTTATTCTTATCATTGTATCTTATTATTGTATCATTTTGTATCTTTTTAGCCCTGATGAAGCCCTGCAAAGTGGGGCGAAACGTCGGCTCAATAATAATAGTATAATTATTTACTATTTGAGTTTTTTTGACCGCACCCGGACCATATTCCATTCACTAAAGTGATTAACCTTTTTTATTATTAAACTATGCCAATTATAAGAAAGATTTGACTATAATTTCTAAATACAACTTCTGAAATAAACATTTTCTGTAGTGAGCCAACAAGCTATGATGTATATGAAGTAAAATTAAGTTGAGATATAAAAATCTTCTAAATCAACCACTTTCAACCAACTTATCTCCCACACTTCAGCTACCGACATGCAACCACGATAGAGCACGGTGGTGACTTGATCCTACGAACATGAATCTCAGTGTCCACACTGTGTAGCTCTGGCTGCAAAGTGAAATGGATGCATACACATATATTTTTATTTATATAAATTGACTTTATGAACTCAAAACATAAATCTTTATTTCTCTTCAACATTAACATTAGCTGTTCACCAAGATCTTCTGCAAATCCTGTTTTTTTCAGGTCACATTAAACAGCTAATTAAAAGTATATTTCTTGTAAAAATCTAATTGGTTATCACAATTTCCTTTATTATTTCTATAAACTTGCAAGTTATACATGATTATAATAATCAAAGTGTATTTTCAATAATTTTAGAATTGTTTTGTGGTTACATCCAAATTTTAATAGTAGAATATGTTTCTGGAGAAAGTAAAATTTTTAAAAGTGGTTAAAAACAATGATAAAAAAAAAAAAAAAAAAAAAAAAAAAAAAAAAAAAAAA
>NW_027106674.1:1804373-1805759 GCF_000696795.3 Halyomorpha halys
AAAAAAATGAAATGCTGGAAAAAATGAACTAAATTATTGAATTATTGCACGGATGTAACAGGCTTCCACAATTTTTAAAGAAATAATAAAATTAAGAATGCAAATCATCCTTAATTATTCAAAATTATAAAGAACAGAATTTTATGGTAATAATAGATTACATAATTTTAGATATATTCTAAAACTGAAAATTATATAAAAAACAAACAAATATTAATTTTAATTAGTGTACTTACTATGTTGACAAAGTCCTGAAAGGTAATGGCAGAAGTAGTGTGGTGTGCTGCACGCTGCGCCAGAGCTTCCCTCTTAGCAGGAGGAACTTCTTCCGCAAACTCTGGACTATCCAGGGCAACAGAGAGGTCCTCCCACGGAATTTCTCCAAAACCCTCAGGGTCAAACTACACATATATAATGTCATATTGAAATAAAAAAAATTATTCAATTTAAAAAACATAATAAAAATAGTGATGATTATGGTTGAAAATAATACAGTACAAATAGATTTACAAAAAAACAAAACAATAAATTCCATCATGAGAGTGATTTCTACTTCAAACAGAGCATATTTATTTCACAATTCTCTAAATAAATGCCTATTAAATATGTTCAAAGCTATCCAGACCTAAGAAAACGAAAATCTTTAAATATCAAAGTATTGATAATTGTAACTATAACTACTGGTACTGGTACAGGTATTTGGTGAGGAGAACAAGTCTGGCAAGTGGGCCTAATGGTCCTTTTTGCCAACCCCTGGCAGCTACCCGAGGTGCCGCCGCGTGCTAACCAAGGTGGGAGTGTCAAGATTCATTCTAGAGGACCACTGAAAAAAGAATGTTAACAGCCCCAGGTGGGAATTGAACCCACAACGTTCCGAACCGAGCGCACTAGGACCTGTGCCACAACCTGCACAGCCATCACGTCCCTTAACTATAACTAACAAACACTATAAACTATACCCAATCAATTTAAAAATAATCTACAGATTTTTCAGAAGATAATGCAGTAAGGATTACTTTTTAACTAAGAAAAGTTGTTTTTATACAATACATATATATAAATAAAATATATTTCTCTCTTAATTCAGTACATACTAACATAACTCAAATATCTAACTTGGGAAACTGAATTTCGAATATGTTAACTTTATAATAAAGCTCATTTTTGCTAGCTATCCAATTACACTATTATACATTGATTAATAATTTAATAATGATTTGTTCTTCATTTACATTAGTATTTAAGTAAACAAAATCATAAAATAACATCTTATTCAAACCTAATTTTTTTTTTTTTTTAAATAACTTTATTAAAATTTACAACTGTATTTAGTAAATATGGTCTTAGTTAAAATGGAGTGTTACAGGCGTGTAGAGCAACTACTGG
>NW_027106674.1:1805809-1828971 GCF_000696795.3 Halyomorpha halys
ACATTTCCAAATAGAGTAATACAGTATATATATGATCAAAGGAAGAAATGAACCCACCCCCAGTGTAGTGGTTGTATATATATATTTAAAATTAGACATCCAAAATTGATTTAATTCATTTTGGTTTACTTATAATTGGGTATATATGTATATCACTATCCCAGTTCAATGGTGTAACATCTCAAAAAGTGGTTACATTAAGCTATGCATGTAATTTTAGCAACATGGGTAAGATCTAGAGTTCAAAACTGTAATATCTCAAAATATATTTTTTTTACTCAGATTTTTCAGATGACATATGTTTTACTCAATAGACTTACCCTTACTGCTAAGATTACATGTATATTTCAAAATAATCATTTTTTGAGTTATTTACTTACACTGTTGAACTGGGACAGGGGTATCAAAACAAAGAGAGATAACTTGATTTAGTACCAAATATGTTGATCTAAGAAGTCTTAATACTCAGTTCATAGTTAACAAATGAAAACTTATATCTGGTAAATTAGAAAGTTCAGTGCTGCCACCTATCGTACGCGGTAGTAACCACTTCAACCAGTTTGTGTAGTGTTTTTAATTTTAGTTTTTTATCTATTTACAAGCGTAATATTTTTTTAATATTCTCTGTAAACTAAATTATTTAATTTTAGGAAAATGGTCGGATCGGCGGTGAAGAAAGGTATAAAAATAGTAAAAAAAACTATTTATTTTTCTACCTATCTAAGCCATTGGTGCCCATCTTCCTATAATTAATTACATTCGGCCAACTATTGATAAAACTAATTGACAGCGGTAATTACTAATGATAAAAAGTAGAGTTCTCACAGAACAAACATCCCTCCCACAGTTAAGTATCTTATTCATACCTTCTAATATCCACGGTAGAAAAAGGTAATACTCACATCGAATTATGATTCTCACATAATGTTCATTTATTGATCAATATTTATTTCTACTTTAAAGGGATCGGGAAAAAATTAACTATGGTGGTTATGTAAAAATCTAATAACCAATGTTATTCTACCAGTTATGAAATGTTTTTTAACAGGATTCAAGTGACAATACTAGCTGTCACAGCCACTATGATCTTAATTTTGCAGCTAGTTCTTTCAACATCCAAGAGTTACCTTGGAACTGTTAAGTTTATAACATAGTATTTTTGTAATATATTTTGAAATAAATATAATCATCTCATGACATTTATCATTTTCTGAACTCAATAAAGGCCAAAACGCACAAAAAGAAAAACAAATATATAATACTTGACTACAAATCGTTCGAAATTAAGCGCTCACTAAATTTTGCCGCGTTTGGCAAGTTCTCTCTTTGCCCCTCCTATTTTCCAACACCATAAATATTTATAAATCGATTTGTTTCAGTTCGTACGACCATGTATTAATATTTTAAAAATGCTGTAATTTGATTCCATGAATTTTATTTAATCTCGTGAATTGAATTAACATAAGCACACTCCCAACCAACACTGAGACCTTTGATAATTGGCAGCTTAAGACTATACAAAAATATACATGGCACTCCGATAGCCCTATGACCATTATTTAAAAGTAAAAAAACTTAACGATCGACCCAAACTAGTACTAAAACTGAGTCGAACAAATTAAGTTAGACAAATGGAACCCCTCAAGTCTAAGTGGAAAATATTTCTTTGAAATGAGCGATTCTACTGAACCAAAAAGTCGGACTAGTCCTAGTAAATTGGATTACCAACTAAACAAAATTTAAACGGTGAAAATCTAGCAATCAAATATCATAGTAGAATTTTGGTATTTTACGTTTAGATCGAACTGGGAATGGTATCGAGAAACTATAATCCCCAGCCTTCTGATAACTCATGACATTTGAAATTGTAATAGCATTAGATAAACATACAACAGGCCTTAATTTACACGATCGAAACTAAAACAGATGTAAAGATGATACGTCATTTACAAAGTGAGATATGAATCGTATCTCGTAATCGTATGAATTATTTTCAACGTTTAAGAAACTAACTGTATCACTGCGATCTATAGGGTACACACATATTTGAAAACATATCCCCTCACTAGTTATTGTCAGTAACTCCATGTGGGGCTAAAGATACTTAGCTTTCTGTATTTTAAATCTCTTGCTTACTCCATTTTGTGTGAAAAATAGTTTTCAACTATTAATGTTATTTAACAAAAACATCTCTTAAGACGAACTTTCTACTTCATATCCAATAAAATCTCATATTAAATAGATGCCAAGTTAATTTTTTCATGTTTAGTTTAGTTTTAGGCATAATACCTCTGGGCAGATATGTTACGACGAAGCGGATCAATCTCAAAATAATCAGAACACCCGAAAATACGTGAAATTTTTTCAAACATTTTCGGAAGAGGATAATGTCTAGTGTCTCCAGACTACACCAATAAGAAGGGAAATTTGGTATAAATTGAGGGGACAGTTCAAGTTCTCCATCCGATAAATTGTAGCTGCTTTCCTGGTTTTACTTAATTCTATAGGTTTCCACCAATAATTCCTTCGATCTTTTTAATGATAAAGTACAATAGGAAAAAACTAAGTCCACACTGCATCTTATATTCAAATGAACGGTCACATTGAAACAGATATGGCAATCTAAATACATTAATTTTAACCATTTATTATAAGTTGGATCCAGATGTTCATCAAATAATTGGTTCTTTATTTTTTCTTTGGGAAAAAATGCATATTTGAAATAATAAACTCCATTAAAGTAATGAGATAGAAGAAAAACAAAATTATATTTTTTGTATACAATTAGAAATCTCATAATATGCATCAAATGCAAAAAATAAACCGGATAATATAACCCAATAGTTTTGGAGGATTAAACCCTGTTTTCGGAGATAAGGAGAAACACCAGTATTTAAGTTTTGTTATTTTGTTATAACTAAAAAGTATAATATTTTTCAAGAAGGAAATTGACACTAACATGGATTACTAATTTCATATATTTATTAATAGTAACATCAACTTATATGATCCAATTTACACTGAACACTTCATTTTAAAACCTCTAAAGTTTCGAGTTTCGGCACTCGAAGCACTGGCCATACGCCAGATGTTGTGCGTGTGAAAAAAAATGTGTATATTTATAATACATGTAATAATTATGTTTTAAATAATGTTAAATTATAGGCAAACAATAAAAAAGGAATGTTAATTAAATTGTACATAAATTAAGCTCATTAGTTAAGTGATAGCAGAGTCCTAACCTGTTGAAAGTAAGTTTGATTGTTAGTATTATTGAAACTTTGGAGGTTTTAAAATAGTATTGAGAGTAAATTGGATCATTGAAGTTGTTATTATTAACATAATGTTCATGTCAAAAAATTAACTCCTGTTTTAAATTTAATATAGATTTATAAATGTTACGTGTTGCATATGACGAGATAGTAAGTAGGATTTAAAGTGAAGTAAGGAATTCCTTTGGCAACCAACCACGGTAGATTAATGCAACAAGTAGTGGGAAAATATTTTCATTTCAAAAGCTTAAGATTAGCCCTCACAGCTGTTGGTTGCAACAAGTTATAGGAAAAAGTAACAGGTTAACAATTAGAAAGAGATTTTACTTCGAACGCATACAGACGGCTTATCCCACATAGAGTAACAGATAAAATGTAACAGTTTATTAGTAAGTTATAGTGTGTATAATTAATTATTGGCAGCATCCAATTATATTATAACAATATAAACAAAATATAATTGGGAGGACTGATTGGCTCTGTAACTCCATATAGAATAAACATCAACTTGATTACCCATTAGTCATTAGTCATAAAACAAATAATTCTTACTTAATTGGTAATTTTTCAAAAAACAAATACCCATTTATAAGACAGCTGAGAAAATAGGGCAAGATTATTAGCACCAGAGGTCGTTACTATAATTACTGTGCTATTAAAAACCCTTCCCTCGATAAGGTGGCTAGACGGCTTTGGCAGTTAAAACCCTGCAATTAATTTATTTTAAATTCAAACTAGAATTAGGGGTAGTTTAAAGGTAATCTATAATCATCGTGAAAAAACAAAACAAACGATCAGTTAAAAAACATAAGACAAGCATCTGTAATACTGAATAAATCACATTAATCCACTAGTATAAATAATTAAATTATTCTTAGTATCTTAATGTTTAATTTAACAATTGTGTTAACGCCATATATGTATATTAATTAAAATGTAAATCTTTTTTTTTTTGTTTTCTTTTAATCAGCTGTTAATAAATTTAACACATGACTAGTATGTTTTTGTTTTTAAAAACAAATGAAGAATTGTGCGTCTGTGTGGTCATGAAATACCAGCCAGTCGGATTATTAGACACAACAATACTACAAGTTCAGTGGCCATAGATCAGTCGCCCCGTCGACATCGTCGCCCATGTACACTCGCCCAGTCGAGTAGCCAACTTACAGTCGCCCAGTCGCTGTACTTGTTACCTGACCTTTCTGGATGAGATCTTCGGAGCGGTTTGCTGTGTGGGCCCACCTACGTTAAGAACAGAACGTCGTCCCCGACCTTTTCGGTACGAACTGCAGGACCCCGACCCATCAGAGTTCATCACTTCATCATTTACAAAAATTTGTAATTAGCAATTTTTTTCTTATTGTAATTTTCGTCAAAAGAAGTTTTTTTTTGTTATTATTTTTGTTAATTGGGTCCAATATTATTTAGAAGGTTTCTCTTTGTTTTTAATTTAATTTATGCATTTAATTTAATTTAATTTACGAATAAATGTTTTATCCGAGCCAGCGTTTATTTATTTTTTTAGTTAAGCTTTCCAACAAGGAGACTATGTCGAATTGAGGTGGCTTAAGAAATTGTGTTTGGATTGTTACTAATGAGGGGCCTTTAAGACGTACGTATATACATCCACAATGGTAAAATATGAATACGTAATTTTATAAATAAATAAAACATATTTACCACATTATAATTCATAGGATTATATTATTTTGTATGTAACATGTTTTTCGTCTTCACTTGCGTATAAATTGAATATAAACTTAAGGGAAGTATTTCGATCATGAAAAACACTTTTTGAGGTTGATTTGTGAACATTCTAGCGAAAAATAAAAAATGAAATCTCATATTTAAGATGAGTATATGTTTGGAATGTTACAGCAAGTTTTTCGACTGACCGGAAGTGCCATTTTATAGATTCGATTTTTCATATTTTTTCGATTTCCTTCAAAATGGCTTCAATGTTTTTTATTAAACTCAGTGAATCAATGAGCAATGAAGTGTCTTTCACATCAGGTAGGTTTTTTCCTCATCGAAACAGATTAACAATGCTTAAATAACGAATTAAAAAAAGTATATTCCTATAATATAATTTTAATATTGTGTATTTGAGAAAAATAAACAGTTCTCATTGTTTGTAATAATATTCAATGCAAAAATCAAAAATATTTAAGAAGTTTATGAATAACTAAAGGAGAAAAAAAGAAAAATAGACAAATCCGATTCGACCAGGAAATGCCGAGGTCGCACGATCTTTCTCGATCCTATTCCACAATACAGGACTTTGTTATTTTTTCTTAAACTTTTTTATTCTAGGCAAGAAAAAAAGTTGACAGTGGTTTTTACACCTCAAGAAACCCTTAAACAAGAACTTTCATAGTAATATCTTTAACAATTTGTGAAACAGGTTCCAGTCTACTGGAGTTGGAGATTAAGCTTAGGTTTAATGCGCTCTGATCAGAAGATAGTTCATCAGGATGGGAGTGATTTAAAGAACTTAAAGCACCACACAAAAAGAACATTAAAATTACTTTTTGATTGGCCAAACATAATCGATCATTCGGCTTATTGTTGCTGAAATTTATCAAGTGATATCATCTAAGAATAAGTGAAACACTGTAACTTCATACTCACTTTATCAAATAGCGTCCGCCATTTCTGAAAATGAAAAAAAAAATATTAGATCATTATAATATTTTACTAAAATTATAATACAATATTAAAGAGGTGTTTATAGTTGACCGTAGATACACAAAAATTAGTAAAACTTCCTCAGGGCTAAAAAAACAACAAAACGAACAGCCTTGATTCAGAGGAAAATAAAATAATAACAAACTAACATAAAAATATACACAATTAAGTAGACAGTATATGATACTAATAAAAGATAAAATATAATACTGTAGAGGTGAGAATTACACACAACAAATGTGAGTAAACTTAATAAAAACAAACTTAATTTTTAATACTGAAAGATGTTGATTGACCGTGTGGAAAGATAAAAGGAATATGGTCCGGGTGCGGTCAAAAAAACTCAAATAGTAGAATTATACTATTTTAATGAGCCAACGTTTCGCCCCACTGTTTTCCTTATGTAACTATGTGTTTGTATCTTTTTTAGCCTTGACGAAGCCCTGCAACGTGGGGCGAAAAGTTGGCTCATTAAAATAGTATAATTCTACTATTTGAGTTTTTTTGACCGCACCCGGACCATATTCCTTTCATCTTAATTTTTAATAGTACTTCTGAAGGATAAGTATTTCTTCGCCTCCTCGACCCAATAGAACCTTTTGAGGTGATTACGTAGGCTAAAAGTTCAAAAAAAGTATATGATCTAATAATGAAGCCCACGTGTGTCAATATTAATTAAAACACAGACTATGTAAAATACGTGTATGATTCACGCGGGCCACTTAACATTTTACATTAAATCATTTTCAAAGGGAAGATTCTAAGATATAGATAGAACAAACAAAACACGTGTAATTACCTGAATTTAGGGTAATAATTCTTGACTTCTATACAACAGCCTTAGTTTAAATAAACTTAGCCTTATTTACATAAACTAATATTGGATCGCCACTTTGACACACCTGAAGAAGCACATTACATCTTCATAATAGACAGACAGGTTCAAAAAGTTCAAAATGAAGATATTCAAACTTTTTTTGATCCTTTAGAAAAAAAATGTATGCAGAAAACTTAACAAGTCTCATAATAGACTACCATATGAAGGGAGAGTTTTTGTCCATAGCTCGTAACTTGTTAAATATTACAATGGTTAATTAAAGCAAATTATATCATGAGATAATTTGATGGAGCAATAAAATTCTTTAATTCTTTTTAGATTACAACGTTTTCATCAAACAAAAATGTCGACGAAATCTGACTTCGGGACGGGATTTCTTGGATGATAGAAAGAATGGCTTCAATCAAATGACCAGATTAATTCCTCAATCAAATTAATCACATTAATTCCTTTTGGTATTATTTATGAGGAAAAAGGGTTCACGCAAGCTTATTAAAATTAAAGATTTTTAAGTGTTTATCTGTCACATAGATTTAAATATATCCAACTCGCCGGTTCGATTTCAATCTGGGGTGGATTGACTTTTATTTCATTGCGAATAACTACAGAATGACAACTTGACCTTCCCAATCTTGTTAGAATAGGATGATAACCTGTAGTGTAACTCCCTAAATATGTAAGAAATAAATAGCTAAATATGTAAGAAATAAATAAATAAGCGGGATTATAAACAAATTAAAACAAAAAAATAAATATAGACAAACACTTACAATCAGTCATTAAATAAATCCATATGACAGGCAAAACCCTTAATACCGTTAATTAAATTTTAATGAAATCCTCATGGATAGAATGGATTGGTGCCTTGAATAGTCCCATGGTCCAAATAAAATAATCTACTTAATCTTACGCGCGCGCGAATTTATTTTCCTCCATACATCTCCATTTCGAAAAAAGGTCAACCGTTACGCGTTATTGGACATTTATATACAAATGATCTATTAAATTTTATCAGATTACGTTTTTTACTTTCGATTACGCATAGGGTAAAAAAGCATGAGAAAAGAATGTGAGAAAGTGGAACAGATGCGCGGAAAAATAGTAATGATATACCATCCGACCGAATGAGCTTAAAATGAATAAATTACCCTCGAAATTCCGGAATTAATAAGGAGTAATTACAATTCCCACCTTTGACTACGATGGTAATGACCAAAACATCTGTACTGCAGGCGATGTTTCATGACCTATCGGCCACTCATGTTTTAATAACGGCTATGGGAGAATACCTCTCAGGACCGCAAAATACAGCATGTACTTACTGAAGAAAAAAATGAGTGGTTGGTGGTGATTGATAGGGAGTAATCGACTGGAAAACCCAATGTGTCCTTGGTCCTAGCAGTAAGGAAACTTTGCCTTGATGAAGCCACAGTATCAATATCAAGGACCAGCCGATACGGGATCGATACGCAAGATCAACTTTCAGGAAGTATACGGCTTGAATTACGGTTAAATGAAGAGCTTCACCTGAAAGCTGTCAAGCAGCAACGTGGTGAACATTGCGAGGTATATAACAACCATATCCATGACAAAAAAAAATAATAAAAAGACAATATAACCTTTATACTATAAAGATATAGGAGTATAAAAGAATTGCTTACGTCATGCAATAAATTGTTCTTGAGGTCCCCGCTGGATCCGAGGCTACCGGAACCAGAAGGTTCCATTTTCGTCAGCCACCTGAACCACAACATCCCGCCATGACCTGAAACAAAAATAAAATCTTGCTAAATAAAAAAAAAATCATATCATTATCACCTCATATCAGTAGGCTAAAACTATTCAATATACTTCCAAACTTTTTGGAACCCACCTTATAACTTTATACAGCAACGTTGTAATAAAGGCAAACATATTTAAATTTTTTTTTCCTTATTTCTTGAACTTTAAGCTAAAAATATAAGTCAATGTAATAATTTATAATGACATCCAAACACCAATTGGTAGGTACAATAACATTTCTACATTTAAAGGTATCAAGGCCATCTTCTATTCTGAATATAAGAGAAGGTAAGGTAAAAGGCTAATGAGTTTGTGAGGTTATGGAGCTTATTTTGGAACGATTGATATCTCGTTCAGGCTAAATCGGCTACATATGTAACATTAAGGTCTTCATAAAGCACACACTCACATAAAGATGATTGTATTTGTGACAAAGTAAAGATTGAGGATTTTACGAAGGATTTTGAATGACTGGATACGAGAGGAAGGTTTAGTGGAGCCCCAAAGCTCAAGTCCGTATATCCAAACAGGCCATGAGCAGTAATTGATTGGAACCTTGGACCTTTTGCCTAATAAGTGCTGTAGTCGGAGTCGACGAGCAGTTCCCTGTCTTTTCAGTCTTGTGTGAGGTTTTCAAGCTGGTCGTTTGTCCAAATTATCCAGGTATCTCTCGGTACAGACTGTTGATACTTGGCGTGTAACTTATGTGCTGGTGAACACCTACCCACCTTCTTTTCAGTGCTATCTGGTTATAGGGTATTTTGTAGGTATTCAAAATATATAAGAAGCTAGTATAATCTATATTCTTATATATTTAAATTGGACAATGACTTTCCAAGACCATTTGGGGCTCAAGAAAAATCTAAAAATTAAACAAATAAATAAACTCAGCAATATCTGACGTTTTCTAATACCCTTCTTTGCCTTAATCAAACCATCTCCAGAGACTAATTAACTGTGACAAGCAAAAATAAAGAAATGGAGCGAACTAGTGCAATACTAGGTGAACAATAATCATTTCTACTCAAGTGTTAACTTGATAAAAAAAAATTATTGTTAGTGAGTCCACTTTTTTTAAGTTTGCCATATATAAAGTCAGTTTCTTGTTTTCAGGAAGTTGATGCAGATACGTTATTCAATGATGTTTCTGTTTGGAGTACAGAATACTATCTACTAAAAGATAATTAATGTATCGTATAATATCTCTCAGTACAATATCATAAATAATATTACAAAAATTGATGTACAATATCAAAAAAGGCAATCCTTCTCGGCCACCCGCCACGCTAAGACCCTCAGGGAGCTACGGTCCTATATCACTTTTGAAATATTTGTTAAAAACGGGAGTAGGAGACTTAAGATAGTATTATCGAGCAATATTACAAAAGCGCCTGAAATTGAAAAACGGCTTATTTTTTTTGGGATAAAATATATTATCAAACAAAAAAACTCTGAAAATGATCACATATGCAAATTATTATTAGAAATCATTATTTCATAATATTGGGAAATTAATAATAATAAAATATCGGGTGTGTTTTTGGATCGTATCCATTCCCCTATTTTTTTTTTCGGGTGCGGTCGAAGAAAAAAACCAAATTTTAATCTAACGATTTAATGTAAGCAAACGTTTCGCCCCACTCACTAGGGCTTTATGAGGTCTAAAAAAGATACAACAACTAAAATAAAGTAACAAAGAAAGAGAATAGATAAAATGAAAACGTAACCTAAGTTGCGGCTAAATATGATTTAAAATATATGAAAATTTTATAAAAATGAACCAAGTATAAATAAACATTGAATACAATTTTATATGTTTTTTAGCCTTCACTATATTATATTTATTGTATCTATTATTTTATTATTATTTTTTTGTAGTTTATTCATATATATTTTTTGAATAATATCTCCCCCTTTTTATGTATTTTATCATTTGATATGTGCGAATATTTAATATTTTCTTAAATTTCCTAATATTATCTTTACTTTAACATTATTTTATATATCTTTTTATGATAAAATATAACGTATTTGTTAATCTACAATCCCCTTCCCATCCCTCTATCCTGTTTGTCTTATCATCCGCCTTGAGCTTCATTTTGGTGCTTACCTCCATTCAGTGAGGTGGGAGTCTTTTTTTGTTCAATATTTTCCTTTTTTCTTGACTTTATCCTTATTCTCCTTTTTCTGTCTTTTCTTTAATTTACTCTGTTCATTTTTATATAAATTTACACATATTTTAAATCATATTTAGCCATACTTTGGTTTACTTTTATTTCATGTTATCTATTCTCTTACTTCGTTACTTTATTTTAGTTGTCTTTTTTTTTAGAAAAAAAAAAAGGAAAACAATGAACAAAATAGAGCACTCACCTCACTGAATTCAGGCATGTACCAAAATGTACCTGAATGTGTATAAGAAGAAAAACAGTAAGAAGACCAGGGGGGTTGGTGGCTAACAAATGCGTAACAATTGAAAGCAAAAATATATAGAATAAAGTTAAAGTAAAGATATTGTTTAAGCCCAAAATTTTGATTTCTGTTTAGGTTAATTTTGTTTTGACAACTTTCCAAGTGACTTTTAATTTTGTTAGTTGTAAGTTTATGTTTATTCATTTTTTTTAACTATAAGTAATTTTAATTTTGTAAATAAAAATAAGGAGGTTCTACGTTTATAAATAAATTGCGGAGGTGTAACACGTGCGGAGCAATTCCGAAGGCAGTGGCGCCAGTTCCTATATAACCGCGGATGAGGCAGTTGGCAGTGAAGATTTAGGTAGCACTGGAGCGATGTTAGTTGGCTTTGGCACGGCGTAAGACAAGTGACGCATTGCTTCACGGACGTTCCACCGCCATTGTTTTGTTGAGTCTTGTTTGTTGGAACCTTTTCACCGACTCACCGGCAACTCACCACTGTTAAGTCTACAGTTTTTTTGGAGTCGTCGGGTTGCCCGGTAACCTCTCTCTCACCAGCTCGCCAGCGGTCATCCTGGTCAACCAACTCTAGACTTGTGATGTTGTTGTGATATGCGCATATCGACCCCACGCCCATCTGTGAGTGACTTTTATGTTCTTCCTTCGAGCGTCATATTTTCTTTTTTTTGCTTTAATTAACTTATTATTTCCATTGTAAATAGATTTTTTTTGTTGTTTATATATGTATCAAAATATGTTTATCCTTTTTACTCCACGATTCACTATCTTTTTTTTGTAACAACATAACAGTTCATTTTTTTTGTTTATATTTTAATTAATTAAATCTTTGTATCACTTGGAAAGTTATATTTTTATTATTTCATTTTCTCAATTATTATATTTTTTTATGTGATATTTATTTCAGGTCCTCCGTTATTTTTTTTTTGTTTTATTGTATCTCGAACCAGCGAACATTACCCTCTGGGGAAGAGGTCGGTTTTCACATACGAAACACCCCTCGCCCCAACAGATATTATTAGAAAATATTAACTATAAATAGACATCAAATGATAATATACATAATAAGAGGGGAGAAATCATACAAAAAATATATAAGGATGAAAAATTAATATGGATAAACTACAAAAAAAAAATAATGAATTCAACAAATATAATATAGTGAAGAAAAGAAAATATACAAAATTGAATAGAGCTACAATTTTTATTTATACTTTT
Organism: Halyomorpha halys; assembly: GCF_000696795.3. NCBI lineage: Eukaryota > Metazoa > Arthropoda > Insecta > Hemiptera > Pentatomidae > Halyomorpha > Halyomorpha halys. The sequence continues at coordinate 1,818,041 of NW_027106674.1, forward strand.
CATTGAACATCTTATTTTTATTTTCTTTGCTCATTTTTATATTACTTTTCATATATTTTGAATTATATTTAGCCACTACTTTGTTGTTTATGTCTTTTTTCAGTCCTGATGCCCTGAAGCCAAGGCGAAACGTTGGCTCACCTTAAATAGTTTAATTTCTATTTGAGTTTTTCCTTTGACTGCACATAAATCATCTTCCCTTTTATTTAAAACCTCAAAATTTGAAGGGGTATTAATTTTATTTTTCTTGGTTGATTACAAAGTTTCATTGTAGAAAATAATAAACTATAAAAATAAATATTGGATTGATTTGATCAACATCGAAAAATGGCTCTAGATGGAGACACGTTCAATAGTGAGTTAGCCTAACGGTAATAAGGAGATCCTAAAAGAAGAAGAAAAAAATATTTATAATATTATAATAATTATTTTATAAAATACAAATTATATATAATATAAAATTAATGAATTTTTCCAATAATGCCGAAAATACACAATGAAGCATAGTATCAAATTCTAGGAAGGTCTAGAGTTCCCTGCAAATGACATGGCTTGAACATTTAGAGTAATGCACCATTGAACCTCCGGTCCCATAGAAACCGAGCCATTGATTTGAACAATGATCCTGGGGTGCCCAGTCATCTTTTTTTCCTGATACTGCCAACCGGCTGCGCAATCCCACTGCTTTCACTTAGCCCAATTTCGCTGCCTCCCTTCCTATCCTAATGACTACCTTCCATCTTTGTTTTTATAAAGCTAGGCAGAGCAAAACGTTTTGTCAACCACCGCGCTCGCCTCATTATCACAGATTTTAAGTGCTGTTTCAAGCATTAGGAAGAACCACACATCTTCTAAACTTACTGGAACTACGGCTCTAATTTGAATGAGGAAAAGTAAAATCAACAGTTGAAGAAAACAAAAACGTTTAACCTCAATTCAACTATTTAAATATTTAAGCTTTCACTACTAATTAAAACTATAGTTAGGAACTATTTTATTTGTCTTGAAAAACGAGGTAATTATTTTAAAATTAAATCAAATACCAACTGAAAAACTTAATTAATTAAACGAGAAGATGTTTGGGAGTGCGGTCAAATTAAAACACATTTAAGTTGAATTAACTAATTTAATCGTGCCAACGTTTGAAACATGAATACTAGTTTAATAATAATTTAAAAATTAAAATTAAGGAAAGAAAAATAAAATTGGGAGAAAGAAAATATATGTAATAAATGAAATATAAGCATAATCATAGATAAAGAGGCAAAATATAAGTAAAGTTTAACAAAAGAAATAAATAGAAAAAAAAATTAAAAACAACAGTAATAATATATGGTGAACATAACTAATGACGTGAGTTAGGAAAATTGAGAAAAGAGGGGGGGGGGATAAAATAAAGATAGGGAAAACATAAATGAACCTATTAGCTTGAAATCTTACCGCCAAGTGGCTTCTGCGCCTTGAACGGCCAAACTCCGAATTAAAAACTTAAAAAATACTTTAAATGGATGACTAAGTGTTTAAGAGGAAACGTTACAAGTGGGTAAAAAATGAAAAGTAAAAAGTAGAAAATATATAAAACATTTAGAAGAGGAAAGCGTGTAAGAGGGTGACAACAAATGGTTATAGAAAATGTTAAAAATATATATATGTACAAGGATGACGGATAGTAATAAAAGCAACCACAATCGAGGCAATAGGTATCAGAGCTCTGAGTGTTAATTTGGACATCAACAGGATAAAATAATTAAGAAAAATAATAATAATCTCTCTATTATACAAAAAAGCTTTAAGTGATCACCATGTAATATTTTATTTTAAGTACAAGTACTATATTGAAGTACAAATTAAAATTCTGGGATGAAAATTTGAATTTTTTTTTTCGTACTTTCACTATATTGAAAATAAACTAACAGAACTGCAGAATAAATGTGAGTTACAGTTATACAATGTGAGCAACGGGTAGTGCAATTAAATGAAAAGTTGTATAATTTATGAAATAGGGGTTGGTCAGCCGTTAGGAGAACAGGGAGTAATCCTCTGGTAAACACATAAAATAGGTAACAATAATAATAACATATCACAGCTATAGTAATAATTAAAGCAATACAATATACACAAAGTAAAGAAAAAAGGGCAAAAAATAAATCGTATTTCACTAAAGTGATCCATAATCACCAAGATTTGGAAATTATGCTACATTTATCGAAAATGATTCAACTTGAGAAAACTTTGATATATCAGTAACTATTTAAGACACCTTCATTCATACAGAAGCCAGGCTAGTGGTAAAAATGAAACTAGTTAAATTTAATTTGAAGTAGTATATCTTCGTGGTAATAATAAAAGTCCTTGGCATATTTTCCAAAATAACGTAAAAAAAAACATATATCGGGAACTATTTACTATGATTACATGAAGGGTATGCATGCTAGTATGAACAGTAGCATGTTATCATATTAGGTACAATGTTTGTTGTACATGTTTTTCTTGTGGTAGGTATTTTCCTAGATACTGAGCAAGTAATGAAATATCAACAAAAGGTTTATTTCTTAAATTTTTTTTTTTGAGAAAATAAAGTTGTCTGTTGATAACACCAGGCTTTGTATTATTATTATTTTTTTTTTTTTGCTCTTAATGAATTCACACCGCTTGCCTTTTTTTATTCCAGAGGCTTTGAGATGACAGTCGTATACTTTTCATTTCAGGTCCTTGGGCATGGTCATTTTATAAGTCTAAAACTTAATACAAAATAATTCAACTTCTTTGCAACGAGCTCCTAGACTATAGGCACCCTAAATGTTTAGAAATGGTCTGATAACAACAATACTTTACTTATCTATTAGCGGGAGAAAAAAATAAATAAATAAAGCAGAGAACTATTCGAACTGTAGATATTTACTATCAATCTGCATTAGGCTGTCGATGTGAGTTGTGCTATTTAGAGAGGTCTACATTAGTGTGATTTCCTGATTTGAAGAGTTATAGTTCTAATTATTTAAATTAAAATAACTTTAATTTTGATATTCCATTCGGAATAAGATCAGTAAGAAATGCATACTAATGCTACGATCATATATTTGTGCTGAAATAAAAAAATATAAATATAACTTTCATAATAAAAATTGTTCAATTCAGAAGTGTTTTGATGTGGCAGTTGTGTAGTATATAATCCCCGACAGTATTGGGCCGGCACACCCGGGCGTCCGGTAACTGAACACCTGGAGGCCGTGTTCTATCCAACCTTCGTATAATCTTACCCGGAAATAAATAAAAATAAAATAATTTAAAATTGGATCAACAATGTTCATTGTTTAACACGAACTGGATCACAACTACCTCCTCATCGAATCATAACTGTCTATCATGTTGTGTTGATTACTTATCTGTAATAATAATCAAATATCGCAATATTCAAGAGTATCATATCGATATTTCTCTTACGGAACGTTATCCTTAATGATTATTAATTATTTAATTTTAATTTGAAGAATACGAAACTGAACATCTAAATGAGCTATAACAGAGGAAAATTAAAAAATGAAAACACATGAAAATACTAAGTTAAAAGCGGGAAAAAAACTTTTCTCAGTCGCAGAATTATATAAATCCAGTTATGTAAACTTTGAAAGTTGTCCTTCTTCCCTCTGTTGTTTGAAAGTACAAAACGTTCCTTTTTTTTTTTCCTAAGGGATATAGAATTAAAATAAAGGTGAATAAAGGAAGCAGTTTTGAAGGTAACGTTTTCATTCCATACGATGTATTTTAGAGGGATTTGAGGAGTAGGACGTTTTGGAAATCAAGGAAATTAGATGAAACCAGGTTGGAAATATGCACTAAAACTTTATGGAATGGCTAAACAGACTTATATTAGACGGCTAAAATCATTCCGATCTAAAACGCTACGCCTTATCACCAAAGCACTATTGTACGTTAATTAAGACATTACATACTGACTTAAAATTTCCAGCTGCCACTGAAAACATAAGAACTTACTAAAAACGTTTTCATGAAAAACTACTGATACACCAAAATACGCTAATAGACCTAATGGTTACGACTCTCATGCCTGAGAACCCATGAATACTAAAAAGAAAGTGGATGAGGGATCTGTTAATATAAAAAGTATGAAAATCAGGGAAGATGTACTATGATGTACTACCTCTGAGTCCTGTTCTTCTTTATGCTTTACATTTGTTGTTTAATATAACAGTAAGGTAATTGTTACGGTTGCCTTGGTGAAAAAAAAAAAACACGAGCGATATGTTTAGACGAGTGGGTTTTGGTTTTGTGAAGGTGACTGTTTGATTTTAGAACACTGTTCAATGTGAAGTGGTGATAGTTTATCAGGGCCTGTGTCTTTACTGTTTGAACCGAAATATCACCATATGAGAAATGTTATCGTATATGTTTTGTTTTTCAAAATGATTGTTTTCTAGTACAATGGACGGTCATTAACACTAGAAGTGGGAATATAGTGCAATGCGTGGCAAAGTTTCTTCAGTACGTCCTGGATGGGAGAATTGTGGGAGGTGTCACTTTCATACTTCTGGGGAAGGTGAGACGGTGGCCGGAAAAGAAATATCGGACAACCTTGTGTTCTGCCAGGAGTGCATCCAAAGACTACGTGGGGTTTGAACTAAATTTTATTTTGTTTTTATTTTATATTCGCTTTTATACTGTTTTGTATAATAATGCAAATTTAGTTAATAAGGTTAAGCATTTAAGTTAAGGTTATGTCAACCTATAAGTTTTAGTTCTTTTATTAATTGATAAGAATTCATGGTTTTCCTTTTTCATTTTGTGTACATAAATTTCTTCTTATTATTAAACTTTTGTACATATAGTTCTGCTGTTCTTTCTTAATCCTATACGCAGCTTACTACTCATTAATTTACTAATGTTTTTATTATAGTTGTTCACGGAATATTACGATAATTCAGCAGGTGGGTAGGAAACACCCCTAGGTTTTCTGTTATGGTATATTGTAGTTATATTGTGAGCATATTGTTTCGGGGTTTTCGTTATTTCCAAGTGAAAAAAATAATGTGACGCCTAAGAAGCAATTTATTCTTTAATTTTTGTTTCTTTTTTTTCTTTTTGCGATTATATATATTTTTTCCCCTTTAACTCGCCCCCTTCACCGCTGAGCGTGGGCAAGTATAAACGATAAATTTATATCTAAAGATAAATCAAAATTTGCGGTTATATAATCTGCTAATTGTCAATCTCGTATTTGACAGGTGCGAATCTAAGTCTGAAGAGAGAGAAAAAAATAATTGTAAACGATTTTTTATCGCTCTAAGCTGTGAACTTATTTCAAAATAATTCTATCTTAAGCATTTTATTCAAGTTTCGGTCTCTACATATTTAATTTGAACGTTTTTATTATTCCTTTCATAAGAAACATTTTTATTTTTTTCGTACATTGGAATTTTAGGCTTAAGCTTAAGTGTAAGGTAATATCCAGAAAAATACGAGAAGATTGTGATATTTAGTGCTTCCTTGCAGCCCCGGGGTAAAAATATTTTGGTTTATCGCCTTAAGGACGATAACACCGAATTTTTCACACGTGTTAGGACATCAAAGGAGGGTGGAGGTCACCTCTTCATAGTTTAAATTTTAAAAAAATGGATTATGAAATTTGCTGTTTGCTTTTAGGATTGTATTTACATTAATTTGTTATGAATAATAACTACAAGCAATAACCTTCAGTTATTTTTGTATCGTCCGCCTAAAACCATTGTGGCGTATTTAAAAATTTCTGAGAGGACTCTTTGAATTATCCTGCAGATTACAGGGAGATTAAATTAATTGCTAATTTTGAATTATTTCAATTGACCAGCTTGTGTTTGTTACATCGAGGAAATGTCTTTTTGAGTATGAGTAAAATATCGAAATAAATTTACGAGTTTCTACATATACGTGGTTTTTGTTACTTATTATTGAAGGAGTAAGTGGATGAAAGGGCTATGTAACATTCTTTTTGATTTTTTGAATCTTTAGTGTGGATAACGGAGGAGGTGCCTATGTAGGTAGTATGAGGCACTCTTTCCTCAAAATCTAATTAATAACTGAGGTAGATGTAGAAGGGGCTATGTACACTTCAAAACATAACATGTTCCAACAAAAAAAAAATGAACATTGTTTTATTAAAATTGACTATTTGTAAGATAACCCTTGCATCCACTATCCCCTTCAAATTGTCCTTGTGTTATAATGTCGGTGACAAACTAATATTGTATGATGTACATGTGAGAATGGTTATGAGAGACTTGATGAGAAAAACGATTCCTAATTATTTGTTTTCTTTCGCTTCAAATTTAGATCTGCACCTTTCAAATACGAGATCGACAATCATTACTGACTACCTTACTGTTATATTAAACAACAGATGTCATGGAAGTCATAAAGAAGAACAGAAGGCAGCGGTAGTACCTCACAGTACCTCTTTCCTACTATACTTACTTTTTTATGTTAACAGATCCCTCATCTGCGTTCTTTTTAGTCTTCTTGCGTTCTCAGGCATGAGAGTCATGGTCATTAGGTTTATTAGCCTGTTTTGATGTACCAGTAATTTTTCATGAAATCTTAATAAGTTCTTCTCTTCTCAGTGATAGTTTGAATTTTTAAGTCTTTCTTGCCATTAACGTACAATAGTGATTTGGTGATAAGATGTAGCGTTTTAGATTGGAAAGATTTTAGCCGTTTGGTATCAGTCTGTTTAGCCATTCTATAAAGTTTTAGTGCATATGTCCAATTTCCTTAATTTTCAAAACGTCCTACTCCTCAAATCCTTCTAAAGTACATCTCATGTAGTGAAAGAGTTACCTTCAAAACCATTTCCTTTATACACCTTACATAAACATTAATATCCAAATATAGGTAATTACATATAGACCGTGAGGAAGTAGTCAATGTACTTGGCAGCCTTTTAGTGTTAACAAGGCTCTGCAACGGTTGCTTAGCTCAAAACATAATTATTTGAATAAAGTTTTCAAAATTTAATCGTCTTTCTGAAATCGGTAGGTTAAGAAAACATAAACATAGCATCACGTTACATTATTTTAGGTTCTGCTCAGTCGTTTATTTAAGTATTAAACGTTAAATTTTTACAATCCACCTGTCCAAACAACTTTCCTAAAAAAATGTATTAATCAATTATTTAACAAAGATACATGTAGGTAATTTTATGTGCATCAAAACTGAGTAATTACATAAAGTAGTATCACTATGCTAAAAGTATACAATTGATAACCATCTGGAAATGATGACTAATGCGTATTTAAAGAAAGATGTGCTGATTCCAAACCAATATGTTTGGTGTTACCAATTCTCAAATTATAATCGCATGATGATAGAAATCAAATCGGAATCGTATAGATTGAAACCTATACCTCTGTCGGCCTTTACGTTTAACAATATTTTGGTACGATAGTTTTTTAATCTTTAACTTTATTTTTTATGTTTGCATACATAAAATTGGACTAATTATTGAATTCCAATTAACAATATGTAACCCAATAGAGACCCGAACCGGACGACCTCTTATTTGCTATATGCCTGATTAATGCGATACGCTACCGGAGGGGGGATGCGTTGCCAGGCAACCGTTCTCCCTCCAGCGTAACCCCTGGCCCTGTCCCCGCACCATGCGTATGGATTTCGGGCATTCCACTTTAGGGATTCGGCAGAGGCTTCCTGATTCTTGGCTTGTGGATAGAACGATACTATGGCACAGAGAAAGAACTCTGAAGGGATTGTGGATTCCATGACTTCAGAGGAACATCCCAGTACTGGAATAACATTTCGATTCATCACTTCGACTTATTGATTTTCGTCTTGCACAAGAAGCAGTACAAAACTTGATGAAATTAAATAAACACGAAACAATACAATTGTTTTAACATAGACATATTCTTAAGCGTGTTGTTCCGCAAATTTTACTAAAGCTACTTCTGATAAAATTTAAATCCACACATAAGCCTTCCGAGGTCCTTATTTCGTATTGATTCGAAAATTATCTACGTCGAATCTGACCTTAGAGTTCAACTGGGATCAAGGGAGAAAAGGTTAGGACTTCATCTTTACTAATCACGCAAACCGAAACTGAAAAGTAGGAATGAATCAAGCATTAAGTTAATAAACATTATTTTCTCTCCAAAAATAAATTACAACCATTTGATTCTTGAAGTTTAAGTACTTCTATATTTCAACAGGTAATCGTTTACAGTTGCCTTCGAGAAACAACTTAATGAAGCTTATGGTAATAGATGTTAGATAGATGTTCAATTTCGTCTTAAAATAATTTTTCATTTGTAATAAATTGGTCGGTACACGAGAAACCACAAATTGAAATTTAATATACATGGATATATTGAATTTATTATATATAAAAATAATGCTATTATTTTTATTTTTAGATGGAATAATAAAAATTCCTAATAGCAGCCCTGAACGTTAGCATTAATAAAATATTCATATAAAAATTTCAATAACTTTCAATTAGCACCCTATATACGTCATCATGTTTTATAATTATGGGAGATAGTTGACCGTGGATGACTTATACGAGAAGAAGATGGTTGGGGTGCAGTCAAAATAAAACACAAATAAGTTGATGTAACTTATTTAATCCTACCAACGTTTCGGCTAGTTTCTAGCCTTCATCAGGGCTAAGAACAGAACGAGATGACAACCAATGAATACAGAAAATAAAAAATAAAATATAAACAGAATAACATAAAGTGAATAATTTCACAGAATGGAATTAATAAAACGAAGTGATGAGAGAAGTGGAAAATAAAATGTATAAATAGGTAATAGAATAAGTAGGTAAAATAACATAATTAAGGAAATAAAATAAAAATGAAGTTATATAGTGCAATGAAGTATGAATATATTGAAAAATTTAAATTAATAAGTTAAAAATAATTTAATTATTTAGTTTAATTAGTTATTAGCTTTTAGTAATTTAAAAATTTAAATATGGAAAGAAAAATAAAGTTGAGAGAAAGAAAATATATGTAACCATAATAATTGATAAAGAGGCAAAATATAAGTAAAGTTTAACAAAAGAAATGAATAGAAAAAAACAATTTTTTTTTGTGTTGTTAGTTTTTTATGTTTTGTGCAGATTGGTGGCTAAAGTGATTTTCGAAGACAATAAAAACCTTAAGACCAGGAGAGGCGAAATTATGAACAAAAATTAATACTTTTAAAAAATAAATATTTTAGGGTTTCTCGAGGTGGGAATAACAAATGTAAATTTTGTTCCTGTCAAAAATACATCAGTTAACAATAGACAACAAAGCCGTTATGCAATCGGGTGGTTTCGCCTTTTCCAGTTCGATTTGGATATTTCAATTTTTATTTTAGCTATTAATAAAATTCTTCAATATTTTGTATTTATCCATTCTTTACTTTCTGAGAACTGTTTATTTTTTTCAAATAAACAAAATTAAAGGTTGTTGATTCATGCATTAGTTTTTCAAAAAATCGATTTAACAAAGAGTCACTTCCGGCCAGTCGATTTACCGAAAAAGTTATTGTCACAGCACAGACCCTCTTTAAAAATGAGATTTTAGTTTTGTACGACTTATCGTTTTTAAGCTAGGGTTACCACAGAGATACTCAAATGGGCGAACGAAAGAAACATAGACCATTTAGCGATACTTGGTGGTTAGTTGGACTCATTGTAGCTCAAAACGTGCATTGCCATGCGAAAACTATAATTCGAAATTTTTTACGATCGTAATATATTCACCAACTATACATATTTAATATGTAGATAAGTGGAAATATAAAGCAATACCTAAAGTTATGTTACAAATCGCTCAGAAAATTAGTTAATCAAAGATTAAAGAGTCTTGGTATTACCCCAGCAGATAACAGATCCTATCTCTAAATATCTAATTAACTATTTATTGATTTTCTGAGGTAAATTTTATTATTTTTTATTGGTCAGCTAATTTTTTTTTCTATTAATCTGTGCATTAATAGAGTTGGAAGTTTGTGGTATCACCGTCTAAACAATGTGCTCCATTCTCACAACTAATATAAATTTAAGGGCCAAATATGACATAAATGCATTTTTTTTAAAATTGTATTCTTGGATGCTAGTATTTTAATTTTAATGTCACAGTAATACTTTATTTCAATGTTGAGTGGAACCAACAAACGCTAAAAAGCCATAATTTCGGTACATATAAATTTAAAGAAAATTTTCCGTGCTCCAAGTCACAATCAGAACAGTATCTATTAAGTTGATGAAATAAGTTAACCAAAGGCAATCGCACTCCCTTTCAAATAAATAAATATAGTATAGTAAATACATAAAAAATCTATATTCCTGTTTTTAAATTACATCACTTCTTTGATATAAGGTGAAAGTTAACTATTCGAGCATGACTGTGAAAAATCAGATCCCACCCACGCTTCCCTAAATATAAAAAAGGAAATATTTTCTTAGATGTTCACATTTTATTTTACTATGTAATAAAACTTTTAAAAAGCCTGAGTTGAAGTGCCCTTTAATTAAGAACGTCTTTTCCCCTCATTTCGGTAGAAAAAGAGATGAAAGATGATTTGATTGTTTCATTAATGAAACAATAAACCGTGAAAAAAATGGAAAGATGAGAGGAGGCCGAGATATCCGACAGGTAATTTTCTAACATCAAATCAATTAGGGGCTGTAGAGGGTGCGCAAAACATTAAAACCCCATTTTAAAAGACGAAATTTTGACTGAAATTCATCCTTATTTTTTTCTTATTGATCTGCCGACAAAACAACCTCACCTAGTGAATAATACATCCTTTGTTCCAAATTTGACCATCCCAAAAACCATATTCTACAAAACTTACCATACCCCCTCCAATAATTTTAGATGCATTACCAAAGCCTGTTCTTTCCAGGGAAATGTATACTAATA
>NW_027106674.1:1833271-1863553 GCF_000696795.3 Halyomorpha halys
ACATTAAAATAAGTTAATCATACTTATTTGTGTTTCACTGACCGCACCCCCAACCATCTTCTCCTCATTTATCATCCACGGTCAACTATCTCTCATAATAATTAAAAAAAAAAAAATTGTAATAATTCTCAAAATTAATTGAAACTGAAGAAGTGGATTTTAAATTTTAATTTGAACCATGACTTTAAATATTATATCATATTTTCCCCTTTTCTAACTTATCTACCAACATTTTAAGGTTACTAGGTTATGTACTTTAAAATTGCATAGCTGCGAATTCACATTAAATGTATTTTCTTGGGAAAGCTTTAATATATCGTAATTTGAAGTGAATAGAATGAATTTACTTCAAATTACAGAAGATGGTAGCTCTCCCAACAAAATATACTCAATATAAAAATCTATTTATGCACTTGTTCCGAATAAGCAATTACCCCAACTTAGCTCATCAAGTAAAAATATCACTACAATTTATTTTTAGAACAAAGTAACGTATTTTATGAGTGCTTCCGACATAGCTACCCCTCTAAGTTTTGGAATAGAAGACATTACAATTCAAGACAGGACTTATACAATATGTTTTTGTATTATAATTTTTCACTTAGCTGTCTTCATAAAAGCTAAGAGAAAAGACATGCCCTCTATAGGAGATTCAAACTGAGACAGATGTTGATACATAAATAAAAACTTGGAAGTTTGAAAATTCGAGAGAAGCGATCCGACGGTGTGAATAATTTCCTCCACGTTGCGGGACATTTTCAAGCTGAAAACAACACCTTTGCCCTCCTTCACTGCCTTTCTTGCTCACAATTGACAACATCAAAAATTAATAAATTCATAAGGACAATAAAACATCTTTTAGATTTTTATAATAACAGTAAAAACATCTATTGTATAAGAATATAATTTGAATCAAATAGTGAATATTTTTCTCTTTTTTTCTTCCTCTTTTTTGGATTCTAACTCAATATTAACTTTAGAATAAAATTCTATGATATCATAATAAAGAATTGTGAAACTGCGTTGGAATAAAAAGTTCATTAAACATTTAATTTTGATAGTTTTAAATAAACTCATAATAATAATGCTACCAAAATGAGTATAAATAAAACAAAACGAAAAAAAAAAATTGAATACATAAATAAACCCTCAAGAAGAGGATCTTTCATGTGTCTCCTAAATTTTATTGTGGCCTAAGTAATTCATTAGGTTTATGATTTTAGATTAAGAGAGTTCAGGCTAATTGATAAAACAGAAAGAACAAAGTGAATGCTCTAGACCAAGAATGGGCCTGACACAAACTCGAAACAATACACTCGTACTTAGCCAAAGAACAAGTGTGCATTTCAAAAGACCACTTGAAAGCCCTTGAAGATAATTTTAGGAAGAAAGGAGCAACTAACATAGCGGCGAACAGAGAGAGTCTTAGCGATCTCCTTCGGAAAGCAAACACACTTATAATGCATACATCAAATTGATCATCTCTTATTCAACGAGAGACTTTTCCCCTTGTCTTGATGAATGAATATGTGAAAGGGAAACTATGCATTTTGAAAACGGCAACGCATTTAACATTAAAAGGACCGCAAGAGGAAAGAGAATTTCCCTGCAGTCGATGGTAATGATGCAGTTCTCATAAAAATTAAAATCAGCTATAGAGTAAAATTGAATATTTATTCTTGAGTAAAATTGAATTAAAAGTGATATAACAGCTCTTAATTAATTATAGTTAGTAATGTTCAAAGGAAATCAAAGCATAAAAACAAAAACCACAGTTGACTACTTAGTAACATAAGTTTTGTTATACCGAATTCATTCCATTTAAAATACAATTTTTACAAACCTAAAGTAACTTTTAGTGTTTGCTTTGTGTAATGAAATTGTATATAATGTTGCAAGAATTAAAAAAAAAAAAATGCTGAAAGTTCTGAAGACAATATAACGTACTGAGCGCAGCAGGTGCACGGTGACCCACATCAGGTGCACTCAATGACAAATGTGCGTGTGCCGTTTGTCTAACTGAAGCGGAAGTTGAGGTGTATGCCCTAGGGTGTAACGGTAGCGCTGTCTGCTCCTTCCGGTATCTCCCGATAACATTAACATTTTACATTAATCGAAAATTCGTGATGGAAATTATTCATCAACTTCTAACAATGTTTGGCATAGGAAGTGCATATCAGAGGTATCTTTTTAAAAATTATTTGTATTCCTGAAATATTCCATCTGCCATAGACCAACATTTCAGTCCGAGAGCCCGTGAAAAAAGAGGTCTTATAAAATGATAATGCTCACAGAGCTCGAATGAAAAATGCACATCTGTTATTTTAAAGCAACTGAACTAAAAAATGGCGGCCGTTTTAATACGATATAGTTCTAGAAATTAATTAAAGAATGAAAGAAAATAAACAAAAAAGGTCATATTTTTTTTTTATACATTGTTTGGATTCGGATTGACATTATTAAAAATAAATTTGTGATCTCAGCAGACGGCCGGAAGTTTATTCTAATGACTATCCACACGAAAAACATTTTATTTACATAAAAAGGAGAAACGATAAGCTATAATTTGAGTCTATATAAGAAATATGTACGTTTAATAGATCCGAAGATACAGTTTTTCAAAAATAGCATTTTGGTTAGAAAAACGAGAAAAAATCATTTTGACTAAATTCTAGCAAATTCCTACTGAAAATGTCATTATAATCAAGTTGAAAGTATGTCTCATAATTCATGAGACATCAAACATTGCTCAGGACGACTAATTTTCGACAAATTAATTACAATGTAAAAATATAATAAGGGTTTTTCTTTTTTGTAATGAAAGAAAATTTTGTCAGTTACAAACCATTCTTTAAACTTTAGTGAGTTTTTATTAAATGAAAAATAAAAATAAAATAAAATTAAGATAATTTTTACACACAATTAGATTTTACGAAGTAAAAATAGCTACTTCTAGAAATAAAAATCTATAAAAAACAAACTTCAATTGCAATAATAACATTTTAATAAGTACAAAAAAAAAAAAAAACGTAAAATCGAGCACAGATTTGTTGTACAATTAAAAATCACAATTAAGAAAAATAAAACAAATTAAGACGTAACGTAGATTAAAAAAAAATTAATACTATTCATTTTTTAAACTGTCAGTAAAATTATAAGGATTACTGACATTAATATTTATTTTTAAATATTGATTTATTTAAAAAATTTCTAAAACGCATTTTGAGCCGTAAATACCATGAATGAGCCATAATTTTTAGAAGGCCTATATTCTTTGCAATTGAAAAATGTACGCCTAGAGAGCGAAATTTCCGGAAATACGGCCCAAAGTCAATTTGAAACCAATTCCAAGGGAGCACTTCAATTTCCTCCGAATTCCGACGGCAATCTGGTCTGAAGGTCTTATAATGTGCCCCTGCTTGTTCGTTTATAGATTTTACGGATTTTGTTATGCTCACTGGTCAGAAAATGGAAATCTTATCTAGACCTCTAGTGTAACCAGAAGGTAGAATTTCAAGAATGATAAATATTGCTACTAAATAACCGTATTTATTATAAATCTATAATGTATTACTTATATATTTTTATTTATTTCATATTTTCATTTAGTGTTCTAAGAAATGTATTAGATATGTAATTACATATCTAAATCAACACAAACACTCTCACCATGGCATGATATATGGAATCGAGTATAGTCAAATATTGAAAAGGTGTTGTATTTACCAATTTACTTATCAAAGGTTAATTGAGTGGCGTTTAGAATATTGAAATCATCAAATCATGGCAGGCCTTAAATAAAATAACACTAGGTTTACTGCAGTAATTTACAGATGAAATTTATTTTTATTTATAACAAAGAGCTTAAGAACAAAATCATGTTGGTTATAAATTAATATTGATTTTTATATGAAATTACATTGGATTCCACTCAAATTACAGTATAGTGTTATGAGTATTATGATTAAAACTAATCTGTGGTGCTTAGCTGTGGTCTCTGTTTTATCCGGCTTAGACTTGTATTTAAATTCCTCCTCAATGCAGCATTCTGAATAGATAGCAACATTAATTGAAGAAGTTTAATTTTAAGAATTACATACTTAAAAAGAAAATGAAATTTGTAATACACTCCAAGATTTTGATTTTAAACTTAAAATTTGTAAGATCCAAGCCAATAAGGAAATATTTCCAAGAGGAACTGGATTATTCTATAAAAAATTAGTCAGTATTTTTAAGAAATAAAATATTGAATTGAGCACAATGATTTGTTACATTGAGAAGTGGTATGGCATCGCCAATACCAAGCATGGAGGAATACACTCCCCCTCATGCCGAAAGGTCAGGTACCATAACTGGGAGAGATCGATCAACTGCAGAAGGGACTGATGAATTGGAATCATTCATTGTTCCGTATATCTGGGGTGGGTGGTAAGTATAAGTCAGAAAAAGACCAGAAGTAAGCGTAGGTTAAAACTTTAAAAGCTAGAGAACATGTTGAAATCGACGTGTTTCGTCCTCCAAAAATTATGTTTTTCAGACTACTTTTTTACTACTTTACCGGTCTCCAAAGAAACAACATACACTATTTTACGAGTGCAGTTTACATTCCACTAAAAACTTCTTTTAAAAAAAAAATGTATTTCCTATCAAAGTAAACTATACCTCTCCGAGAATATTTTTCGTAATTAAAATCTAATAAATGACTTTGGGAATTACATACATAAAATTATAAATTTGGAAAACAGAACTATCTTCCTAAAAAAAAAAGACTTAACACAATATTAAAAAAATATTGTTTGTATACAAGCAGTTGTGTCACCTTAAAACCAGAGACCCCGTAGTTCATACGTTCCTAACACCTGTGATCGATAAATTAAAACGGATCTAGGATGCAGTTGGGTTGGCTGGCTCAAGAGAAATTGAGTAGTTTAACAGTTAAGTTAATAGAAACTATTGTACTTGATTAAATAGACATTAAAGAAATACTTCATTATTTTCTAATCAAAAAACAAGAAAAGTAAAGCTTCCAAATGTTTAAATTCTGCAGGCTCTCCTGCTACTTCAAAATGCTTGGTTAAAAATGACCCTGCAAGTAAGTTAGGTTGTGGGCCTGTTGTGCAATGAAAAAAGGCACTGAAACTTTTAAGAAATCGTCATAAGGACTACATCACCGAATGAATTGTTTCTTTTGTCACGTTGGTTCCATATTTTTAATTTTCATTTATACAACCTTTCTTCACTTTTCCACAGACTTTTTATACTTAATTTAGCGGTACTTTCGCTTATCACTTAATTATTTTACTTTATCTTAATATACTACTTAAGATGTGGTTATTAATATTTACACATTCCTATTTGAATTATAATATTTTTAAAAAGTGTATGCCAAGTACATCATAATCAGGCCTTATTTCTTTTTCTGAATACTGCTTTTTTAGGAAATTATCATTTTTCATATATTCATTCATTCATTCATTCTGAATCCCAAATTTTATCTTGGGAGCAAAGCAGTTTTTGAAAAAAAAATTACTCATATCGAGAAACTAAAATTGCTCTTGGTGAGTTTCTATTGAGTACTCAATTACCTATATTTCAAGGTTATTATAAGTATTTTTGTTCTTAGACGTTAGAACGATATTTAAAACTTAAGTGGAAGAAGTACAACGGAGAGGGTAAATCAACAGAAAAAGTGAAGCAAAAAAGACCATATGATGAGGGGCGTGGCAGAGGAGTAGAAGCCAATTACTGGCTACCGTCAACTACATTTTATTTTATAATGGCTGACATTCTTATTAAACTCAACTTGAAGCTACGGGGGCGTGGCCAACCCACCACTTTTTGGCTTCGCTTTTACTTTCAAGGATGCCACTTCTTGTTTAAAAGGTACAAAATTTTATACTTAATACATGCAAGTTTTAAAGCTCCTAATTGTTTTGTTTCTCTGATTTTCAATGGACAGTGAATACCGAATTGACAATGTCAACTCCAGTAGTTAAAATCTATCTTGATTTGTCGATTTTATGAAATTTCCGGTAGTTTAGTTAACTTCATCTCGACAGGTTTTTTTTAAACACTTGCTTGATGACTGGTCAATAAATAACTATAGATAATTTTAGAGAACGATGACGATGACGAAGAAAAAGATATAACAACGACAAAAGAACAGTTCCTTTGATTTTTTTTTTTTTTTTTATGATTTTTTTTACATGCATGCTCAAGTCCATTTAAAACACTAAAATTTCTTGCCTTACAGGGAAATCGATTTTTCCAGAAGACCCAGGAGTGCTGCAGTGGCTGCCCTACAAAATGAGCCCCATTGTAGTGCCCTCTATTAGCAATCGTCAACGTGACTCGAATGAAGCCTAGACAATCGAGATGCATCAGCCAATCAGGGAGGACTAAACTGTTAATAGGGACCCAGCTGTGAGCCCACGAGAAACAAAGCCTTTCACGCCGCCTCCCGCAGCTCTTCCATCTGTCCCATTTGCGAAGGACCATTAAAAAATTAAAATTTAAATCTGTACCACTACAACCCATGAACGGTAAGGAATACTTTGGAAGTACTGTTACTAGAGCAACGATTGTGAAAGGAGGTGATTTAGTCAGAATCACGCTTGACCGCCAGATTTTTACTAAAATGTACGTTCATTTTTCATTCATACCCTTAAGATTTCCTACAACACTAAAAAACCTCTTAGCACATTATTAGAAGAAGAGTAAATTTTCTAAAATATGAGCTCTTTAGGTTCAATAGTTCTCGATACAAAGTATTAAAGAAAATATTTTTCCCAGTAACGTAAAATCAATACTTTGTGAATTAATTTTGGCGATTATCATGGGAATAGCTATAAAATGCCATGGAATATAAACTTTATTAATTAAATAGTATATTTAAATAGCTTTAATTTGAGTGCTGCTGGGCATCTGCACGTCTAATAGTTTCTAAGATATAGTTTTACACAAAATAAAAGCTTTTCCGAACAACAACTCAACATTTTGTGAACTTATCTAGACTAATATCATGTAAACTGCCACTACACCTCAATTAAGAGCTAATATACAAATTTACATCGTTCTTAGGAAGAAGTAGTTTCCATATTTGCCAAAACAGAATAAAAAACAATGATTTTTCGGTATATATAAAAAAATGTTGCTCATAAAAAACATTATCTTGGAAACTATTGCAAGTAAAGAGCTCTATTAGGGCCCATACTATAAAAAATTTACTCTACTTAAAATAATATTCTATTAAGTTTTCTAGGTCGTTTTGAAGATAAGGAGCTCCAAATAAAAAAAAAATTTTTTGTTTCTGACGAAATTTTTTATTCTCCCTAAATATGGTTGGAAGAGCCATCAATTTTTCCTATTAACTATGTATTTTTCATTAAAGAAATTAAAAATTGAGCTAAAATAATTTCCTTTTTTTTTTCTGCTGGCTCTGGGACTAAACGAACTTGTGTTCTATTTTCAAGCAGAAAAACATGGACGAGATAAACTCCTTCCACTTCTAAATTAAACTTTTGAAGACCACATTAAACAGAAACAGCTATAAACTTTTTATCGAACATGACTTTAATAGAAATGACTCAGACAGACCTTTTTCAGCCAGTGCACTGAGAGTGGAATGCAAGGATCAATGGAAACGGAATAGTACTTGTACTTTATTTCATTCACCCTGTTGTATTATTCCCAACGTAAATATTAAATAATACTAACGTAAATTTATTTATTGTAATTTTTGAACAGAGTTTTTCAAGAGAGTAAATATATCGAGAAACTAAGTAAATATAATAAGTTGAATACCTATAAATATTTTTTGGGGGGGATTTGGATTAACAATAAATAAATGACTCAGTCAGACATCGAAATGCTATTTTATTTATGGAAAATCTATAATTTTTCTTCATTTTCGTTTATCGCTCCCCTATCTGAATAGCCTAAACACTGGATCAAGGGAGCTACATATATTGTAGATAAACTACAATGGTACCAAAAATACTCAAATTTATGAGGCATTCAAATATTTTAGGAGCAATAGATAGTTTACAAGATATTATTGAAGATTATAAGATATTAAGTTATAAATGAAAAATGAAGAAAAATTGAAGTCATTAAAAAAAAAAATTACATCTTGGTGGAGTGCCGAATTAAAAATATTATATTTTTGTTGTCAATCTAAATTCCAACAAAATATAAAAAATACAGACCTACCTCTGACAACTACTAGACCTTCTGGATTTTGAAATTTCATGGTTTCAAAGAACGCAAAATGAATTTCCTATATTTTTTTTCTCACAAAAGAACAAAACTAGTAAACAACTATTTCGACGTTTCGCCACACTTTGTAAAGCTTCATCAAGGCTAAAATATACAAAAACAACTAAAAACATATTGACATAGTAAGATAATAAGATACAAAGAGGTAAATCTTTTCACTTATTTTTACATAATTTTAACCCTACCTTAATTTGTCTCTTTCTATCCTATTATCTTGTTATGTCAAAATATTTTTAGTTGTTTTCGTATCTTTTTAGCCCTGATGAAGCGCATATGGGGACGAAACGTCGGAAAATATAAAAGTTGTTCACAACATCAGCAAAAACTTACACATTTGTTTTTTCTACTTACAAGAAAAAACAAAACTATAAGTATTTTCACTTAAAATATCTTACAATTGTTTGACCTTGAACTGCCCATAATTCATCAATGGAGATGGAGATCGATCTACAATCGTGACCTTGTGAGGTGTTAGTAAAGTAGGAACTAGTGAATGTTTATTTGACTGTTGGATATATTGAGAATTATTTTTACTTCAGGAAAATAAAAATACGCCATCGGCAAATCTGGCTAAGTGTGCCAAGGTCCCAGAGTTCTGAAATCTGCCGTCTTAGGAATTGCAACTCTCTAAAAGAACTTATAAGACGGAATTTTTTGAATTTCGTTAAAAGCCGCAATGGATCCTAAGAAACTTAAAATAATTTCTAATAAGCGAAAAACAATCCATCAAAATAAAAGAATAATATTAATGCATTTTGCCCATGAGACAAAAAAATGCTTTTTTTTTTTTTTTTTTTTTTAGAAAAAAACAATTTTTTATTAAAATCAAGATGAGAAATTATCAAAAATTATAGTCCTTCTGTTATAAATGTTAAGGTATACAATTTAATAACTATCTATTTAACTTTAAATTTTATTATCAAACATTTTATATTTCATCAGATTTAGTTCGGCTAAAAATTTGTTATTATAACTCAATTGTTTAGGGAAAATGTTACATTGAAAATTTTAGAACGATAAAATGATCGAAAAAATGGATTTTTTAAAAATATTTTCTCTAATCGGGAAGTAAGCGTGTGCATAATACATTATTTAATATTTCTAAAAAACCAACCGGTTGAGCGTGATATTCAACAAATAACCTCCTTACACAACCGTTGTTCTTGAAACAGGATTTCCTCACGACAAATTGACCCTTTTAAGATAGTAATGATGATGGTTTTTGTAACAATTGATATTGCGGAGGTTAGTTGAAATACAATATAAAATACACCTATAACTATTTACAATATAATAAATATTAAATAACATCAAATTATAATAATAGTTATGCAATTATTATTTTGTAATAATAACTGGCAATGAAATTTTGAATAATATTTTTAGATTAATTCATCTTAATTTATTTGATTAATTGATTACAGTTGTAGTTCGCAGTGTAATTAACTATTTCAAATAAACCAAGAGGCATCAACTAAGGTTTTTAGGACCCTGTTTTGGAATTATTTTGATATTTTTTTCGTTTTATGTAGGAAGCAAAATCTTATGAAAAGCATTTACGATTTTTTTTTTTTTTCGAAATGACAAATGGACAAAGGAAGGTATGAAGAGATAAGCCCTAACGATCCAACACAGACTTATTTCCTCATTATCTCCCTCAGAGGTCGACCTAGATAAATTTAGCCCAATCCACTTAGGGCTAAGTAGCGAGAAACCTGACCAACCAACCCCCTGCTATCATATTACAAGACCCCCGTAGCTTGTTCTTCAATTTTAATTTTTTAAATGTAACCATAATTTAAATGTATTACTATGAATATTAAGAAAACATCTTCCAAAAATTAAAATTAAGTATACAAAAACTTGTTTTTTAATAAGAATTAATGAATAACAGATAAATAATAAAACCTTAGCGAACCCAAAGGTTCGATGTCGATATATCCAATCGCTACATGTCTGTACACTGATACCAGTCAAAACCCAAATCTACAAAATCAGTTTTGACACAGTCCTCCCACTTATCATTCCGTCTACTCTTAAGTTCAGTAGGGGCATTCATGATGTGTTAAATGTAAAATGTTGTACCATGTTCAACGTAATAAGTATAGGATTGTGAGTATCCCTTTTTAAAGTCATGTTAAATGCATAAGAGCTCCTAGCGGAGTTTTTGAGCAACTTTCTTTATAACCTTTCCTTCCAAAACTTCATGTTATTGTTGTTTACTTCTAAGTTTTGATTACAGTAATTTATTACAACATGTCTAAACTGAGTGAAAAGTGGAAGTTGTGTAAAAGTTTGGCCACTGAGTGTCTTGTTGATCTTCTAACTTGTAAGAAAGGGAATCAAGATGAGCTATTTGACAATTGTCATTACATTATTATTATTATTGTCATATATTGCATTATCAGTATTAAAAAGATCCAAAACAATACTATCACAAACTACGAGCAAGTAACCTAACAAGACAACAAATAAGTGACCAGTTCAGCTGGTCTGTTGCGTGACGTCATTCTTCATTTAACAGACTCTCAACCATGTTACATGTTATATCGTTTTAAGATGCTAAAAGAAGGAAATATTTCGCCATTTAACATAGGTTTTTCCATTTAACACGCTTTAACGTGTTAAACCAAAGATCATTCCCCTAGTGATAACTTACATGTTAGGGATCTGCTCGTTTCTAAGTCCCACAACCTTTAACGTGCATCGTATTCGCCGCAATGCTATAACCTGAATTATATTTACCCAGTACAGTTCCTTCAATTCGGTTTTGGGTAGCCTTCTAAATTCTCCAGTTATTTTCAAAAACCTTAAGACGCTGTTCCTCCCTGAATGTAACAGGCCTCGTTTCGCATCCGTAAAGAACAGTAAGAAAGATAATGGTTTTTAGTTCAAGTCCAGAACTAAGCGATTTCGAAATTGAAAAATGACAAGCATTTTATCTTACCTTTATTACCTCAAGAATTTCATTTTTTCTAGTGACCAAAGACCCTGAGCACTTTAACACCTCCTATAACTATGTCATCGAAATCACTAGATCATGAGATGCTAACCACATATATTTTTTTATCCATATTTATTTTGAGACCTAGTTCCTTGTTAAATTTTATAAGCTTATTCAAATTTTATAAGTTGTATTTAGTTTTATAGTTTCCTTTTCTTCACCCAATGTTACAAAATCATCTGCATGGATATTTTACCTTCAAGAGGATAATTCTCATCGGTATGGATCACATTTCTAATAACATGTTCTAGTGATAGATTAAATAAGATAGGTGAAAGGAAATCGCCTTGTTTTAAACTAGATCGAACCTTAAACTTCTTCAAATAATGTTTTATTCATTTAATGTTTTCGGTCACACACATCCGTACTAAATTTACTAGCTTCTTGGGTATTTCCTCTTTAATCGAAATATCATACTGCTTTGGCGGTTAATATGATCTTATATATGATTTAATAATGTGTATATTTAAACTATCTCTAAGATTCCTATTTGGGCAAATAAAAAGAACCATATAAATTTATAAAAAAGAATATATAATTGTTTCTAAAATTATACTTTCCAAAAAATAAAAAAATAAAAAATAAATAAAATAAAAAATTATACTCCTTGGTAGGTCAGTAGCAAACTCAACGAATACATACAGGTTTCACAAAAAACATAAAATTCATCGCCATAGACCCATAGCTACGTCTAAAGTGCCCTACTAAATCAGCAAATGACTCAGAAGGAGCTGGATAAGAGACCAACGTGGGAAACAAGATACATTAATATGACCAAAAAAAAAATACTAATTTGTAATCCTCTTACGTAAGTCTGCCGTGTCATATTCTTTTTATCTCCTTCCCTAGTTTTCTCTGTACTCTGACGAATTAATATTATGAATTCAGCAAAAAAGAGCGAAACCGATGTACAAATAAAATATATCAGAAATATTCACATCCTAAATCAGAAAATTTTCTAAATGCACAAATACCCTTTTGTATCCTCGATCCTACACCTGAGGACTACAAGTCTCAGAACTTGAAATTTAATAACATTCTGACCAACAACATCCTTCTTGTTGCCTTCTTTTCAGCGTCTGGGTAATCATTGTATTGTGTTTTCCATATAGATTCCTTATAATGAAAAAAATTGTACGAAATAAGAAATAAAATAAAATTTCATTTATGAATTACAAATTTATGGTAGTGTGTGGGCATCGGAGATATAAACTAGAACGACCGTAGATTTATATCAGAACTTAGAGCAGGCACAGAACTTCCTCAGTGTTTATGTCTTGTGAAAGGACGCGAGGAAGTATTCTCAACCTAACAAGGTACCTGCTTGGAGAGAGACATCTCCAGTCCCAGAGGCATCTCACGGAACAATTAATGAGCTACTTCAGTTTATCTTCTAATTCTTCGGCTACCACACAGTCCTCCTCTTAGGAAGATTTACTGGGTTGGAATGGAGTTTGAAGGCTCTAAAATATTAATAAGTACCTGATATAAAGTGGATTGTCAGAATTTGAATTCCCATATTCAATATTACAAAATTTGCAGTAAGGTTGCGTTTCAAATATAATTTTAAAAATCCAATTTCAAAGAATTTAGTTTCTAAAAGGATTTCAAGAATTATTTCATAATAAAATTTTTCGAAAATAATATAGACGAAAACATCACAAATAAAAAATAAAGTTTGCTTATATTTTGAGGAGTTTGCAATCAAAAGTCAATATATCGCATGTTAAAGCCAATGCAAAAGTATTTTTCAGTGGTACATTTGCAATTCTATCATTCATTAATGTACTTGTAATTAGTAAGCTCCCATTAAGATATATTTATATTCTTTTAGTTTGCCACTTTTAATTTTTCATATCAATTTTTTGTAAATCATGTCTTCTACAACTTTCAATGTGTATTTTCATAGTTTTATCATATTTTACAATGTTTGACCAGGGTATCTCATTCATCCATGATGAAAATCCTGTAAAGTACGAAACGTTAGTAATAAAAAAAAATAGATCTTCAGCTATTCGTGTACTTTATTAATTAATTATTTATGATCAACTAATAGCCTTTCACGAGATAAGTTCTGGTTGTAGAATTTTAATTTGCCAAAAGAAACCTTCAGTTTTGAGAGCAGAATATCCTTTTCATAGAAAAGTCACCGATTTTGTTTATCTTCACTGACCACATACCCAAACCGATTTCTTAAAAATATATGTATATAAATTAGTGCTCATATCCCTTACATCCATTAATAAGTACTTTTCCAGTTTGAAAAACAATATATTTTTTCTTATAAATTACATCATTCGAATATCATGATATATGGAATACATGGAATGTATATTCGAATACATAACATATCAAGAAACACTAGCATTTATAAATAGTAACAAAACAAATGAAAAAATTGTTTATTCCTAAAATCATTACGTAAACATTCGCACTACGGACACACGAACATGTGGCCATATCGATCAGTTTCCTATGGTGCTACTGGCAAGTGCTTTTGATAAGTGGGTACAGCAAATGTCAATACAATGTCCGCTCGTTTCTCACAATCGAGGCGGACTTTTCTCACAGTGGTTTGAAATATTATGATAATTCAAATATATGATTATAGAAATATTTCTTTCTCATCGGTTTGAAAGTGCTCCACACCGACCAAGAATCGGGAGTTCATTGGCGTTATAATTTTTCGGGGTCTACGGCAGCAGTGACAAGAATCGTCGAGGAATGAGAAATACGTCGATTGATTTAGAAGTAAAAAGTTTCATACATATATTCATTACTTGAGGTCTTATACATAGAAAACACAAGAGTCGTGAGAGGTGAGATTAGAAAGTTTGAAGTCTTAGAAAAATATATACTTCCCTATCAACTGAAATCTTAACATATATATATATATAATAAAATTAAATAATGACAAACAACATTACCGATGTGCTTAATTACTTTGCTGAGCTAATATAAGATATAATTGTTTAAAAAGTGCTGAAAATGTACTATTAATTTTATTAACAAGTTAGTAACTTTTGCTATGTGATCATAATAGTCATTGAGACTTTGAATGTCCTCAATAGGACTGCATTGTCATAAACTGCTTCTTCTGGCACGTTGGTTCGATACTTTCATCGCTTTTTCGCAGTAGAATCTTTGTTTTGGTTCAGTTATTAATATAATTAATTCAGTATCAGTTTCGTTTAAGGATTTATTATTGTATTACATATGTTAGTCTAATAATTATTTTACAAAAAAAATATTTTTAAACATATATACTATTTTGGCCAAGATGGGAAAAAAGTATCAAGTCGAAATATACTCTATAAAACCATATTGCTTTAAGACTAGTTTATAAGACAACTGTAGCTTTAGTACTGTCAAGAAAATAAGAGTGTTACAGAGTGGCATCCTAAACACACGGTAACAGTAAACCTAACCAGCACCAGTTAGAAATCAGTTTCAAAAATGACTATCATAGTTTCTGCCCAACTAGAATTACAATTGATAAGATGGTTTAAATACGATAGTTCACTTACAAGGCTTATACATGAGGCAGTGAACGTAGTTGCTGCTAGTAGTAGTTTCACTGCTATATGAATGACTAAATGTAGTCAACTATCAAATGAAAGTACTGTCACGACAATAAATGCTGATATGAGGGGAACGTTCGACATTTACTGTAATAGCTGGACACTGTCACCATGTACACGAACCTCTATGATGTTTGTTTTTTTTACCCCCTCAGTTTATACGAACGCCATATCATACAATGAGTTTTTCTCTTACCATGTTATTCAATATTTGATTAAGCAAATATTTTATAAATAAATATTTACCTAAGAAAAGTCCGATTTTATATTTCTATAAATGTTTTTTTTCTAATACTCCCGCTTAACATATGTATCGACTGCTGGAGTACGGGGGCACAGTACATCTGTAGACTGTAGTAAAGTATTTTATTCAGGAAGCGTGTGGGCAGCCAGCACCTGTGACAGCACTTTATTTCACAGAATGTGACAGTTGTGAACAGCCTGCTTTTCACCCAGCGACACATGGCTAGAACACTGCGAAGGGGGAACAGAAGAAAAAAAAAGCGAAATTCCAAATCTACACAGAATGTTTAAAATATCAATTGGATAATATAACAAAAAAAAAATAGCTAGCGTTTTAAATTGAACGCTAATATTATTTTTATTTGTTTACTTCTTTTATTTATAAGTATTTAGCCAGTAAAAAATTGTTTAAATCCCAAACTGGCTTATCTTCAGTGGTGGATGATCTGTTCATGTTGTCTGTCAAATAATTTTCAACTGGTCACTGTTCGTGTGTAGTGGTTTCCTAAAGTTCCTGTTACCAATTCTTCCGTTAGCGACCGATGTGAAGAAAGATCCAATGAAATCTAGCTTAAAAATGCTCCATGCTTTAGCTTAAAAATTTACCCTTATCGAGCTACAATTCAGAGCTAGTCGGCAAAACTGGGTATTCTTTCAGCTTTCAAGGACTTTTTTTTTTATATTTTGGAAAATTCACATTGGCTTGCGGCGCTCTTGGCAAACACTCGAGGTACCCTAATCTCAGTTTGGGAACCTATGGCTAGATTAAATATTTTTTTAAATATTGATTCTGAGAATTATATATTTTTATTTGATATAATTTTTAACAGATAAGCTTTTCTTAAATGAAGAAATGGGCAGATATTATGACCAATGAAATATTTTGGATCTAGCCTCTAGGTATATAATGTTTAGTATTTAGAATATAAAAATAGAAAGGGAAACACGAGAAATTTCTCATTTTATTTTTTTACACTTTCCGCATACAATTCAGTGATTTTGTGGCATTTAGAGTAATTTTTCACAAACGTTGTATCCATCTCAAATTCTAGGAGAACCCGTTCTACTCATTTCAGGAAAAAAAAATTAAGTTACTCCGTTTTTTTCTGTAGCCTTTAATTGTGATATCAATGACAGGAACTGATAGTTTTATGTAAATGTAGTGACGGGCGAATATTGCTCCGAAGAGTGACTCGATGAATGGAATGAATATGAATGAAGACAGGATACGTCTCACATTCCACAGGACTACAATATTAGGCAGGAGTAGAATACACAGCTGGGGATTAGTCTAAATCAATGAGAGCAGTTGTTTTAGAGGGACAAAAATAGAACCAGCTGGAGTCTTTCAATTACGCGGGGCAACCGACGCGTGTAATATCTTAATAGTATAAATAGAAAGCATTCTAACCTGAATTAATTTACTCGAGTAGTATTAATAAATGTAATGATAAGATATCTTGGACAACACTTCAGCAAGCTGAACCATAATAAAGTTGTGTTTGCACGAAATTTTATCGATATACTTTGTCATATACTGCTTACATAGTATGTCGACAAAATTAACAATCCTGGCAAAATTTGCGTTTTTAATCAGACCTCTGTTTATAATATTCTGTAACCACTCGGAAGGAATGGTATACCTACTCTCCTTTAAATGGAAAGTGAAGCTAAAACAAAGTTGATTGACGACGCCCTTACAGCACAGATGTACGTTCAGCTTAATAGGAATGTCTACCAGTTTAATCTAAAACAGGAACAGAAAGCAGTCCATGATAGGCTTCTACTCCACTACCACGCCCCTGGAGTTTACCATGAGGCCAACCTTAATGGCTTCACTTTTCCTGGTAGCTTACCATAATTATTCTACTCCTTTCTCCAAGGTTTAAAATGCCAATTGGGAAAGAAGCAGTGCTTCCAACAGCAACATTAGTCATTTTAGTCAAAAGAAAACGACATAAAGAATTTGAGATGCCTTTGTTCAAGCCAAAATATATAAGTAATGATTAATTAGCTGATTTGAATACACAACGAGTGAAAAAGGCGCGGTCGTAGGATTACAAACTTTTTTGAGTTGGGCAAGCTTTAACTTAGAACAGGTCAAATAGGTAGTGTAAATTCTATCCAATCAGAACTTTTATTTCAGGGGAATAACCCTTCAGTTCCATAGTCCGCCCTCGTATCTGTTTCTAGTGCATCTACCTTTCAGCAAAGTGAATATTTAATGCAATCATTTATTTTACAAAAAACCTAATTGTTCTTATCATTACGTAAACATCATCGCCTTAAAGTCCTCAAGAATAGAAAGGATAGTAGTTATTAAAATTTGTAATACTCCATTTTTGAACTGTAACCAAAAAGCTTTACTTAGTTATATAATTCAAAATATTTTATAGTACACACACAATGGATCATTGTCTAGTTAAAGTAATTGAGACTTTATTAATAGTTGAAATTGTATTATTAGTATTTCTAGTATTCTTTGGATAGAAGCAACAAAAATTAATCCCCATATTTAAGATCCAATGATTTTTTTTGTTTATAATATATGTTTTGAATTATATCCAACCAGTAAATTTGATGATAGTTATACAATGGCATGCATGGATACAGACATGCGGAGAATCTACCCATTGATAGAACTCCCATTGTCATTAACTATACTCTACTACTATACTAACACAACGATACTCTAGAAATGTTTTTCTTCTTTCAATCTTCTTTTCAGACGCCTAGGAGAATTATCCGGTACTGAAGGAGAAGCCAGATTAGAAACTAGTGGGTTGGGGAGTTTATAATGGAAGGAATGTTGTCTGATTTTTGCCAAATCAGCAACATATGGAACATTAAGGGCCCTTTATTATTTTATTTATGACAAAGTAAGGAGCATTAATAATTTTACAAAGGTCTTTGGACTATAAAGATTGGAAACGAGTAGAGTTTGATGGTTTAGTGGAGCCCCAAAGCTCAACTCCTTATTCCAGGTAGGCCTTATAAGAGTCATATAAATGGGTTTTTTGTAATTAGTTGGAAGTTTACACCGTCTGTCTAGTAAGGGTTGTAAGAGTCGGAATCGACGATTAGTTTCATGTTTTTTAAGTCTTGCATGACCAATGAAAAATGGATTTGCTTATCTTCAATTATGAAAACAATCAGTTTATTTTTCAAATCGGCCCAAAAAAAAGTTATAAGTTTTAGGTAATATCGTTTGTTTTAAATAAAAAAATGTAATCTTTGATCAACAACGATACTACGTAATAAACTAAAACCTCACAAAACAAACAATGGTTGTTGCTCCAAGTCAATAATTTGGAAGATTGTTTAACAACAACAGATTTAAAAATCTACCTCCATCAAGAGCTCTAAGTAAACAATGATATTATAAAAATACTATTACAATTAATTAACAAGGATACTATTATATTAATTAACACTAAAATACTATTATAATTAATTAACACTCCAAATAGACCATAAGGACACTGAGAAGGACTCGGAGGTATTCCTATGGTCATGAATCGCATGATTTATTTCCAACATTTTTCAAGGAAGTGACTGACCAACAAAGTTTTCTCAACATCCATTATTAATTAATTGAAATACAATTTTGAATGCTATTTTTTTTCTTTCTTAATAGATTGAACAAGGTAGATACAAAAACTTTCTCCATGTTAAAACCTACATCAAATAGCCCATAAACCTCACAAATTGTAGGGAATTTGGAGAGAGAAGTTTTTTTTTTTTAGATACTTTTTCGTATAGTTTTAATTTAATATTTTTCTTCCTACAATTCCTCCCAGAGGAATGCAGTCAAGAATCTTCGTGAATATTTCAATAACGAGTGGCGCAGTTCGTGAACTTACTTGGGCTCATGACCCGTTCAACGAAAAAAAAAAAACTCAATTGAATTAGACGACCATGAAGAGTTCCTCTCCCATCCCAACCTGTCACGGACTGATTTTCCCCCAGCAACAGTTCAAATAAACAGTAATTGTAAAGTACATAAATAAATAAAATTAGACAAAGGGAATTATGATCGTATAAAATTACTATTAATAGAAAAAAAATAAATGCCTTTTTCTATTAATTTAAAATCTTTTAATTGATGCGAAATATAATACCGTTTTCATTCACAATGATATTTGCATATGCTTTACGAAGATTTTTAACAAAAGTTATTTTAAAACACTTTTTGTTTCCATCCGAAATTACTGATGAAAATGCATAAGAAATTACAATGAAAGAGTAACATTAAAATCACCTTAATTTTTAAAGTGTAAGATACTAACATTTACTAAAAAACTTGAATGATGTTTACTAATTTTGATTCTTCACTATCTAAGGTAGGAAAGCTTTGTATTCATGCAAGAAATGACAAAATATTATGTCCTGAGAATCGAAAATTTTGAATAGCATTTTACGTTTTAGACGTCAAGAAAGAAATTTGGTTACGCTTCTATATGTCTGCCTTTAATCAAAATTTTTTTTCAGGCATAATCCGAATAATCGTTTATCCAATTTTTATGAAGTTTTCAAGGATTTGCGAGTTGATATCTAATTGAATTTGAGTCGAATTTAACAAATTCCGTCTGTTAGTCTGTTTCCGTCCAGAGCTACTTTTTCCCACGCATGTGTAAAACTTTTCTCGGATTACCTACATTTTGAAAAAAGGCTTAATGGATTTGGTCCTAATTTGGAAGGAAGTTAAAGATTAGAGTGGAAATGGTCTAGTATTAATTTCATCAAATTCAATTCACTATTTTCGCTTCGTAACGAACAACAATACCTTGGTGGATCGAAGAACACGGTCCTCTCGTAGTTTTGTTCTCGAGCAATAATTCTAATTTGTTAGAAAATAAAAATAATAAAATTTATTCTTAAACCTACACAACAGATTTGATTTGAAAGCTTAGAAAATGTTTAACATAATAGATGGTAGTTTTAAGCAAATTTTGGTATATTTGTTTTAATTATAAAAAACCTAATATTTAAAAAAAATTAGTTAAATGAACTATTCTTGTGATTTTAAAATCGCAAATGTGACATGAACCTATTATTTTGTTTCTAAAAATTACTTTTGCGGCTATCTTGAAGCTTAAATATTCTTCCACTCTTAGCTAGATGGGTTAGTCTTAAAATCAAAAAAACATTCCCCAAAATTAGCTTTGATCCCTTCAAAATAGGCATTTAAATAAAAAGTCTGCAGATCCATTTTTGTCACTGACTTTTAAAAATGAATATTATGATTTATTTATATATTCTCAAAACTTAATTTAGGTAATTAAAAGTGTATTTCTGTTGGAGATTTAATTTTTTATGTAAGTTTCTCTCTGTAATTGTACAGCAAAAAAAAAAAAAAGTTTTTAAAAATAATCATCTCAAGTTACTTATCGCCGGTGTTCTGTAAAAATTGCACGTTATTTTTTAGGGGAAGGGGGTCAATTAGTAGTAATGCTAATTAGTTTAGCAATATAAAACACAATAAAGTAAGAAGCAGATTCTCTGAAAATCAGTGTATTAAAGAGGTTTTTGATATATATAAAAAAAAAAAAAAAAAAAAAACCAGAGCAGATAAAGTACAAGATATGCTCTTCTTACTTTTTTTTTATTAATGGATTAATTAATTATCTTAGAGCTAAATATTAAATATTATTATTTATATTAAATTTAATATAGTAAACATAATTGCGAAGTTTTATTTTTATTTTGTACTAAGAAGACACTTTTGATATTGGAAAATGATTTAGAAATAGCAAAAATTCTTGCTATTCAGTAGCTGTGGGCTAAACCCACAGTAGGGTCCATAATTACCATAAAATTACAAATAGATTGGACCTCTGTTTAAACAGTTTTTCAAACATTATTAGTGTAAGATAGGATATCTCCTTTGTTAAACATAATTGCTTGTTAATCTTTTCAGAAAATATTTGTAGTTTCCCTAGCCAAGCTTCAAAAGAAAAGAAAAAAACAAACTCGTAACACTAAATGTTAACTAAGCTCCAAATGTATGCCTGAGATATGGTTAATTTCAGATTGAAATAATTATCCATTATTCAAACTTTAAAATAAATAATACTAGAGGATCTAAAAATAAGAATAAAAATGTTTTAAAAAATACAATAGAGCAGCATACATATTTTGATCAATTAAATGTTAATTTGATTTTTAGCTCCAAAAAATCTCAAAATTTAAAAACCAATTTAGATTCATAAATAATTCTTAAAATCTTTTAAGAGAAAAATATAAGATTGGCTAACATCCAGGGTGACATTTAAATTATAGTTAATCAAATCAATTAAACAAATTACTTATATTTAATTTTTTAATCATACAGAATATTTATTATGTATATTTATGGGTTCATTCCAATTCATTTTGAGCTAAAGAAATAGCAAAGTTAAAAGGTAAGCTTTGTAAGATTGGCACGCATGACCCAGCTCAAAATGGCCGGATGGGGTCGATTTAATCAATTGATGTTAAAAAATGGGACGCATCACTTAAACTCCAATCTTGAGGAATAAAATGGCACAATTAAATAAATAACAGTTAAAGAACTTTCTAAATACTTTTCACAGGTACATTAAATATTTATGAGACATTCCTGACTTTTTTTTAATTTAGTTTAAGGTCCTATATAATACAGTTTAACTGTTCTTTTATTTATATAGTTTAATTTAAAGAAGGAAATACGGATTATTCTAAAAGTTACAGACCTTTTTTAGTCAGAGTGGGAAAGACTAGGTTCCTCGCCCAGACATGGGAAAGGAAAGTTTGCGCCTTAATTTACTGGCCTAAAACGGCCTTTTCTTAACATTATAACTAACTCCTTAAGAGTTCAATAAGACTGAGACTAATAAGACAAGGTTGTGAGGTATTATTGTTTAAAGGTGATTAAAAACAAATTATTTTCCAGCCCAAACTATACGAATCGGAAGAAAATAAATAAACAAATTTCCAACACACCTGTAAAACCAAATCCAATAACAATATAATTCAAAATAGCCTATGTAAACAATAATTGAATAAGTTCATCTCAAGGCAGATATATGCTAAAAAGATCGAAAAATAAGAATGAAAGTATTGTTATGGTAAACATATATAATTATATTGTTATAGTATATAATTTGAAAATAGAAATATCCAGTTAACCATGATAATTTTTTTTATCTCTGGAATGCTAGTATGTAGATATACAATCTTTACTTAATTTGAAGTTTAGAAATCGTACAACGTTGAACACAATATTTTGCACATCCATCATATGGATAATAATGGCCACTATTCTCAGCTCCTCTTTTTTATAATCAATTTTCGACAAAATTGGTGGCAGAGGTGCTGTCATTATGTGCAATTAGGTGAGACTAATTTTTTTGCTTCAACATTTCAGCCTAAATTTTAGACCTTTCGGGCTCAAAACAAAAAAGACCATATGATAGTGAAGAAAAAAATAAAGAAACAGAATAACAAAACAAATTATTTTCTCTATATGATGGTTGTTATCTAAATATCTATCAATAAATAAAAAAGAGTCTATGAGATCCCAGCATAACTATAATTGTTTAACAAGCTGTTTAATAAGCACTTTAATTAGAAAGGCTCGACTTTTTATTTAATAATTTAAGGTCTAAGGCCAATTTCAATGTTTCTTCAGGTTTTAATTAAACATTGAAACAGAGATAATATGTTAATTTATTGATAGAAAGACAAAATATAACGTTGAAATTAATTTCCAATTCGGCAGTATAGTAAAGATAATAAGATTTAAGCAAAGGTCTAGGAGGTCCCTTTTATACAAAGGGATATGAAGGCATATGGGAAGGGATATTGACCGTCTGATGGATTGGTCAAGTGCCAACTGCTAGTCCTTATCAAATTGCAATATGATACATTTACAAGAACTGCAAAACATAAAACAAACCTAAATTGTGATTTTTTAAAAAGATTATTGAATTAAAAATATTATATATATTACAGGAAATAGATTATTATATTTATATTATAGGATTATTATTTTTATCCACTAATACACGGAAAGAATCCGAGTTCATAACCATATCCGTTTTAAGGGGCGGAATGCACTTGTAATGAAAGAAAAAATAATTCTAAAGCAATAATTCTCCTAAGAAAAACAAAAATGTACAACTTGCGCAGTATATGTGAGCCATCATTATTATACATAAATTATAAAACTAACAAAAAAGGTGTTAATAAATAATTATGTAGTAAAAGTTATAGGAAAATAAATTTAAATTGTCTTTCGAATGTGTACCATAATTTAATATTTCGGTAAGTGGATTGGTCATAAACCAGCAGCTCTCGTTGCATATGGACTCCATACCACTTCAGACCAGCTAGGGGACAATCGGACCAAGTGTTTTACGACCGGACCACTAGATCGAACTTAATTATGGTACTTATTCCACGCAGAATTTCATGTTATTTAATTTATTTTCTTATAATTTTAATAAGGTATTCAGCATTTAGAATTCATCGGTCAAATCCCTGAAATTTCGTTATTCGCTATTTTACCAAACTTAATTAGCTACTTAGAAACCGGGTTCTTGTCAAGTGCGGGCTCATAAACTGTATATCTCATTCTAGAGAAAAATTGTAGGTTTTTTGGTTTAAAACATGTTATTTGATCAAATTATTAGGTTTAGTAATCATTCGACGCAGAACTCAATACTCTTTCATAAACTGAACGATAAGTATTATTTTTTTTTTTAATTTAGCGTTAAGTTTTCAAATATTGGCCATTGAAAGTTTTTATTAATATGCATCATTATGAACTTTCATATTAATTAAATAGAAATAATTCGAATATCATCTTTTTCATTTTTTGTAAACTTTTGGCATCCTGCTTCGATGATTGATATTTGACCATGAATTATTAATTTGAGAACATGATTGGGGGTACAGTCAGTCAAGAACAAGTAAAAACTTATTTATCAGTAGCAACGTTTCGACCAGAATTTTAGGACCTCATCACGGCTAAGAACAATAACAAGATAACATCCATGATTAAATGGAATTACAGAAAAATAAGAAACATGAGAAGATAACAGATAAAATAGGTAAATAAGTAGTATTGAATAATATAAAGGGGAAGGTGTCCTTGACCATCACACTCTGCGCGGCGTTGGTTTGAACAATTCAGCGGTGGAGATACGACGTTGGGAAGGAAGAAGGGCTCTGGGCGACCATTAATGGATATTGATGAGGTTCTGCAGGAAGCTGTTGAGTCAAATCCAGTACTCGTGAACTTGCCAGAGAGTGTGGTGTGTCGAAAGATATTGTTAGTTGCCATCTACTCTCCATGGGGAAGGTGAAAAAGAGCGGTAGACTAGTCCCTCACGAACATAATCCACGGGTTCGAACTCCTCCTCATGCACCATATAGTCCAGACCTCCCACCATGGGATTACTACTTGTTTCGATCCATGGCCCATTTTGTTCAAGGGAAAAAAATTGATAATTTGCGGAAGTTGAAATTGTGGTCCAAGAGTTCTTTGACAGCCATCCCTAAGAATGGTATCAGCGTGGGATCGAGCAATGGGCGAGCAGACGGCTAATGACCGTAGATAACGATGGACTATACTTTGGGTATCAATTGTATTTTATATAAAAATGAAATAGCAATATAAATATTTGGTTAAAAAACGGTCATTTTTGTTTAATACAACCCACTATTAAATCCATATATTTTCAATAGAATTATTTCTCACTGTGGGTTCACTCCCTATTTGAATATTCTAAATAGTGAAATAAAAAATTATATTTTTCTATACTATGGCTTATAATATTTCAGTCATACGTTTGCTAAAAATGTCATTTCCCAATAGTTGTAAAATAATGATGAAATTGTGCGCTGTTCATAAATTATTTCGTTCATTTTAACAATTTGTTGTGCATCATGAATTTAGGCTGTCTTATTCTTCTGAAGTCCCTTTGAAAATTATTCTAAGGATGCCCGAAGATTGCTAATTTTATATAACATTAGGATAAAATAGATGATTATATATAATAAGCTCTTAATGATGAAAAGATGGTTGACCGTGGATAATATCTATGAGGAGATGGTTGGGGTAGCGGTCAGAATACAACACAAATAAGTTGAAAGAACATATTTAATAGTGCCAACGTTCTAGCCTTCAATCAAATTTTTATTTCCTTAAGTATCTTATTTTTACTTAATTATTCAATAATCAATATATACATTTTATTTTCCACTTCTTTCTTCACTTTATTTTTATTAATTTCACTCTGTACAATTATTTACTACATGTCATTCAGTTTATATTCTATTTTTTTATTCAATGGTTGTTATCTTGTTCTTTGCTCTTAGCCTTGATGAAGGCTAAAAATTCTGGCCGAAACGTTGGCACTATTAAATAAGTTATTTCAACTAATTTGTGTTATATTCTGACCGCACACGCACTCTCCCTCCCCCCCCCCCAACCATCTTCTCATCATATATAATATTCACTTCAAACAAATATGATTATATATTTTTCTTTATTTTAAGCTCAAATTGTTTTAAAATATTCACGATATCCCACTGAGTAATTTGAGCTATCAAACTAGAAAATTGGTCGAGCAGTTCGCTCAAAAAATCATAACATAGCTACAAAGGGGCAGGTTAATCACATTATTCTCCTCATGGCAACACCCAAGTCGGGCAATTATTTTTCTATAAAGTAGCCAATTAGTTTAAAGATTCTTTATGCTTGGAATTATAAAGAGAGCCCTTAGAAAAGTATCCCCAAGAAGCGGCACAAAGGAGGAAGCTACACCCCTTTTAATCTCCCTTTCAGATGTTCGTGACGTAAGAGTTGCAACAGCCCGTTGACTCACCCCAGTCTGCTCTTCTTCCCGACGACGCAACTCAGCTCTCACGGAGTTTTCAACAACAATAAAAAAATAATCATTCAACTATTTAATCTATGGCAGGAGATCGGCAAACCGCGTCTGGTGGACCACACCTGAGGTTTGAAAATATTGAAATAAATTAATATAGATTAACAATACAGTACTTCCAAGAAAGTCATCAACCCAAAATAGCATACGACAAGAAGTCCCTGCCATTTAAGTAGGTTATGAAATATTATAAAATAGTTTATTAGTATTTTGAGCTCAAATTGCTTCTAAATACTAACAGCATATTTTGAGTATCGTAAGACATCGAATTTAAAAATAGGTTGTGTAGAAAGAATTAAGATTTCATCTGTTCGGAATTGACATAGTAAGTGACATAGACATAGTGACTTTTTTTAATGTATTGTATTAAATTATTCTTTAAACAGTATACAATTAATTATTATTAGTGTACGTAAAAGTGTAGTAACCCAAAAAAATTAAAAATTGGATGCAAAATATACTCAGAATACTTTTTTTAACATTAAACATATAAATATATATATATTTTTTTGCAGTAAATTAATTCATGTATCAACACATTTAAACAATAAATTTATGAAAACAAGAAACATATTTTAAAATTATAAGGTTTCTATATTTTTCTAAAAAAAAAATTATTTCATTTTTATAGTTCCTTTAACCAAAAAGTCAAGTAGTAATAGCTACAAATTTGACGGTACCTAAGAATAAGTACATTGATTTTGTTGTACAGTAATTGTTTTTTTTATTTTAATATCTTAATTGAAATTTATAACTGTATATTATATAATACAGTCAGTAAATTTAATCTTAGTTAAAATGGAGTGTTAGAGGAGAGTAGAGTAACTACCCATTAGTAGCACTCTAATGACATTTTACATGACCAGGTCTCGTGGCCATCTTCTTTTCAGGCGCCTCGGAGGATTGTCAGGAATGGAAGAGGATGCAAGGTTAGAAGCTAGGGGGTTTGAGTGGTTAGGGAGTTTATAATGGAAGGAGTTATATCTGGTTCAGGCTAGATCGGTTACATAGGGAACCGTCTTTCTGTCTTAGTAAAGGTCTTTATGTATGATTTTATTTGTGGCAAAGTAAGGAACATTGAGGATTTTGGATTGTAAGGATTGGATAGAAGAGGAATTCGAAGGTTTAGTGGACCCAAAGCTCAACTCCACGTATGTCCAGATTGGTCTTATTACAGTCATGTAAATTAGTCTTTTGTAATGAGTTGGCAATTTAGACCGTTTGTCTAGTAAGTGCTGTAATAGTCGAAATCTATATGCAGTTTCAGGCTGTTCAGTCTTGTGTGAGGATTCCAGGTTAATCGTTTGTCCAGATGTAGTCCAAGGTAGCGGATCTGTTCGACAGGGATAAGAGTAACATCATTAAATGAAACTGTAGGTCAGTCAGTAGGTTTACAACGAAGGGTAAAGGTGATTTGATGGGATTTGTTGGAATTTATCTTAATCCTCCGATTAAGACACCATTCTTAGAGGGCTGTGATATGGGATTGGAGAGTTTGGGATAAAGTAATCGTTATGTAAAAATGTATCAAAAACATAGTAAAAGGAAGACCGTCATTTTCAATTACTGAAAAAGAATAGTTTTAATAATAACAAAACAATACATTAATGTTAATCAAATTTATAATTTAGATGATAAAAGTACAACGAAATAATTTCTCTTTACTTTTTCGATTATAGAAAGCAGTTTAAAATGGCAAGTTGAATATTAACACAGAAAAATACGTCTTAATAGTAAAAAACTCTGGGGCCTCGGAAACAGAAAAAATGTGAATGTATGGTATTTTAATAATTAGGTCATAATGAAAGTTTGTGATCATTAAGTGTTTAAGGAGCCGAGGTAATTCTGCGCTCTCGACTTAATTTAATTCAACACGCTGAAATATTTCCTAAGAAAGCAAAGCAAAACAGAAATCTTATATGAGGAAAGTGGACTTTTATAATAAAATGCTTATTATATCCTTAGAAATTACTCCAGTAAAATATTTATTAAAAAGCTATCTGGGATTCTAGGGATTTGAGTTTTATAAGAAAAGATTACTTCAACTTCTTTGGAATCAATGTTTAGAATTATCTGTCCCATAAATAATGTTACTAAGATAAAACAAGTAATTAATAATGAAGTATTGCTATACGCCACTCATATCACAGAATGAACCTTCTTATCACATAGCGAAATAATATTATTTTCCTTATCCAATGACATTCTTTTTCCATAATAAGCATAAATTTTCTCTAGAGTGCTATATTTTTATTTTATTCATTTAAACAATAATACATAAAAATGAAAGACATAAGTAAAATGTAAATATTACAGTTTAGACTATCAGGGCCTTGTGAAGGCTATACAATTTTCAAGTAGATAAATGCAACATGAATTAATCTCATGTGATGCAATTAATAATTTAATTAACAACTACTAAAATAAAAATAATAATTATATGTAATAATTATTTATAAAAATTAAATTAAAAAAATAACTGAAAGGATAAGACCTAATAAGGAAAGGAAATATACAAAGAGGTAAATGTTGTTGGTTGGGGCTTTTTGGGCGTAAAATCTTGAGGTCATCAACGGCCATGTTTCGTACATTATAATTCTATTTCAAGATTTGAAATTCTTTAGATAATTGCTAAATAAATGTAAATAATTACTTATTTTAGAATCATTTAATACAAATAATAAACTTTTGGGTTGACATTTTGTACACTGTTGCAGTATTGACATTTTGGCGGTGGTTGCTTATTGATCAGGTATGCATGAGTTAAATTCGTATGGCCTATTCTCAATCTGGCTATAGCTACCTCCTTCCTGCGATTGGAACGGTTTGATGTGGTCCATGGTTTAATCGTTTTTAATTTGCTTGGCGGGCTTTCATTCCACATGGCTTGCCAACTAGCTAATATTTCATTTTTCATCGGAAGACTTATTTCTTGGGGTATCAGAATGGCTGCGCCCCGACCCGGAAGGGCAAGTGCTTGTTTGGCTGCAACGTCCGTCTGTAAGAGGTAAATGTTTTGAAAACGGACATAAGATTAAGGTTCTACGGAAATATGGTGAGGATATACCCAAAGAGATTTAATAGAGAAATCTTCTATAAAATGAGAGTGCTCTGGGGTACATCAAACAGATGAGGGAAGAAACTGAGAGACTGAAAATAACAGACCAAGACTGTTTCGATAGGGATATCTATGGGAGAAGAATAAAAGAAATTAAGGTCCTTGTGGGGGAGAGAGGTGCGAGAAAGGGTGTCTCGTGGACCTAAGAAAGAATGAAGGAACAATCTGAATGAATGAAGAACAGGTGTGACAAATAAAGAAGGAATGGAGGGGTATGAAAGGAAGTGAAAATAATGATATTCGCGTGGTTTTTAAGGCCGATCCGTGAAAAGAAAAAAAAAAACTGAAAGGATTTTGAAGTGAATAATAAAGCTGCAAATTTACAATTTGTGAATTAAATAATAATGAGAATAACACAAGATGGTACAGAATATGATAAAAATAAAGACCCAGTAATATCAATTATTAAGCACGCACATATTTTGCTAATACAAATTGTATTATAATAAATAAATTATATGGAGTTAAAAATACTGGCAGATATGGTCATTTGTTGAATCAAAAGTTATCAGGTATCGTAGAAGTAAGAGAGTACCCCCAGTTTAATATATATATATATTTTTTTTTGGTTGATTTATTTATCAGTTCTTCTGGTAAGCGATTGAACAAATACGGTAGTTTAATGTACGGTCGTACGATATAGTTTATTGTACATTTACCATGTGGGTTCTGGAGCCCTCCAGCCTCATAAATTGGGTCTAATTGTGTAAAAATCTGGCGGTCGAGCGTGATTCTGACCAAATTACCTCCTTGCAGAATGGTAAGTCTAGTAACAGTACTTCCTTACAAAGTACTGCACCCTTCAGGGTTGTAGCGGTACATATCTTAATTTAATTAACTAATATTTAATACACATCACTCTTTTCTCTTTAACTTTTGAATATAATAAAATATGATAAAGGTAAGTGATATGATTTATTATCCATTTGAAATAGATTTTATTTTGTTTACATATATTTTTTACTCTTTGCATGTTATTAATCAGATGTTATCGGCCTCTGGAGCCCGAACCCCGCGTGTTTTGCTCCCTTTAGTCCTATCTGAACCCCTGCAGGAAATTTTATTGTGGGACTTCAAGCCAAGCCGTAGGGTGGGAATAGTGGATCTTAAAGATTTTTGAATTTTATCGGAAAGAATGGGGAA
>NW_027106674.1:1863991-1899951 GCF_000696795.3 Halyomorpha halys
GTATCTATCTTTTAATTTATATTCATCTGTTATCTCCTTAAGTCTACTTATATTATTACTTTATTATTAATTTTCTATTATTTTACACTTTTCTGTATCCCCGCTCTTTTGGTATAATTTGTTTCTTAATTACTTACACACATTGTATCCCATTATTTTATACTTTACTTTTCCTTTGTTTTTCTATCTGTTTAATGTATGTATTTAATGTATATTTCCATTTATTGTTCACCTAATTTAAATACTGTTCTATCATGTTTACTTTACAAATTGCCCCACTTATTGTGGCATCACAAATTGCCCCACTCCTCCCAATACCAACGGTCATTTTTGTTTTGACTGCCGTCAAAATAGGTATGCATTCTGTCTCATCATTTGATTTGTATTCTTTTTTCTTTTTACATCTCTTTATTTGTATTTTCTTTAATATTTCTTTTCTTATCTGTCTGTTACTATTACCCTTTACATTTACTATTTACTACCTTTAATTTTTCTTATTATATCTTACTTTTTTTACATTTTATACCCCTGTTATTTTACACTTATGCTTTTGTTTTCATTTTGTAACTATGTGTTTGTGTCTTTTTTAGCCCTGACGAAGCCCTGCAACGTGGGGCGAAACGTTGGCTCAATAAAATAGTATATTCTACTATTTGAGATTTTTTGACCGCACCCGGACCATATTCCTTTCATCTTTACACACGGTCAATCAATATCTTCCAGTAACCTTAAATAGATCGAAAATTTTTCGAAGTTCATTCTAGGAACAAGAAACATTTCTCCAATAATTCATCCTTTAATAAAAATAAGAGATCCTAAAATACAATTAACAGCCAATCTGGCGAGACGATAATGAACTGGAGAGGCACGTGGCGAGGTCAAAGTTCTCGGAGAGCAGTAAACATAGGACGGCTTGGGCTTTATAGTCCGCTAAAGAGGGAGCCTCTGTCATTATATTGCTCTCTGTCGGCTCTATCAAAGCTAAACAGTCAGCCGTTTATATGGTGACAGTCGAGTAACATTGCCGGAGGTGTGGTCAGCTCGGCGCCATTTAGGCTATTCTGGAATGTCGTGCGAGGGAGCGGGATTTCAGAAAGTTCACTAATTAAAATTGGGCTAAAACTATTTGGACAATTAGAGAGCTTCTTAAAGGGATAATTAATTCTGTCAGAGGGATTGATTCAATGATTTAATTTAATAATGGTCGGAGGGCTAAGTCGAACTCGATTTGCTTTTGCAAGGTAGTTTTAGCCTGCTTGACAAAGGAAATTTTTACCAAAAATCAATAGCTTTAAAAGAAAAATAGTCAAAAATTAACCCGAAAAATAAAACTCCGGGTACAAAGATTTATCTAATTTAATTTTACATATACATTTTAATTCTTCTAACTACATCAAGTGCGTCGTTACCTTCCTTATATTTTCCCCTAAGTTAATATCACTTTTAAGGAGGAAATAGGTCAGTAAGCAAGGCCCGTTTTACAGGAATCCGACTGTAACAGATAATTAGATATTCTGTTATTTTGGCCGTGAGTCAACCCTGTGGATTCCGGATCCCTTCTGGGGTATACCCAACCTATATAAAATGGATATCCTTAATTGGGGAAAAATCTGACGGTTGAGGGTGATCTTGAATAAACACCGCCTTCTATGACCGTTGTTAAAAAAACAGTACTACTTTACAATGTATTGAACTCTTGACTATGCAGTATAGGACTCCAATGGGGAGTCTTGGCCGAAAAAAAAAAAAAAAAAAAAACTCTTGACTATTCATGGGTTGTAGCAGTTTGAATTGGAGGGGCTGCCATAATGTAGGCAGTACTAGCACCCCATGTGGCCAACATCCAGAACTTAACATCTCTAGTGCTCTCTGTGGTGAGAAGTTACCCAGGCTTATGAGAGAGCCATCTTGTTTTCTGCCAAAAGCAATTCTTCTTTGTTCACTCATCTAGATCTATCATGAGTGAGTACATTTACTGGAGTGATTCCTAGTAGTAGAAGAGAGAGAGACATAGGAATGCGGAGGGAAGAAGGAAGCACAGAGTAAGTACACCTAGCAACAACCATAGCCCAGTGATTAAAAATTAATTAACCTTTCAACCATAAATGTTTTATATCGGCCACCTCTTGCACCACCTGTAACTTAGATAATAGAATTTTATTTTCATTCAATTGAGTTTTATTTTTCAATTATACAGTCCACTTAAAACCCAACACATTCATTATTTATTTATAGCACTGTTTGATTATATATATATATATCTTTATTATTATCTTTTTATATCTTCTCTTTCTTTGGTATTATCTTTTTCATAAATAATATTTTGAATGCTTATCTTTATTATAAATTCTTACAATTCCTCTATTATCAATCACCTTCTGATAGCATTATTTGTAATATTTTAAATTAACCTGATGTAATGTTTTTTTTTTAAGTTTGTAGTCCCGTTTTTTTTTTACCCCCCGACGAAGGTCTAAAATTTAGGCCGAAAAACGACGCTAATAAAATAAGTTTCATAAAATGAAGATGGTCCCAGTGCGGTAAAAAAAAAAATAAAATAAAATAAAAACCTCAAAGAGTAACAAAACTACTTAATGTGATTCAACATTCCGCCTACACAACGATCAACTATAAACGCATTATTATGAAAATATCTTCTATTTGAAGACTGGAATTAGAAAAACCTCCGAAGCACAACAATGAAGTTCACCAAAACCCAGACCAATTAACAATCTGTTATCTTACGTAACAAACGGTGACGCGATACAAAATACTTTTCAAGAACATATTCCCTTCAAACCACGACCTTTTGTGAGGGTTGAGAAAGGAGAGAAAAAAAAGGAAAATTTTACAGAAAGGAGTATATTTGGAGTTTTCTATTAAAAGTAGGTATATCCACTTTTGAAAGATAATAATAGG
This sequence comes from Halyomorpha halys, assembly GCF_000696795.3. Classification (NCBI taxonomy): domain Eukaryota; kingdom Metazoa; phylum Arthropoda; class Insecta; order Hemiptera; family Pentatomidae; genus Halyomorpha; species Halyomorpha halys. Next base: position 1,866,911 of record NW_027106674.1, read on the forward strand.
AGTATTCAATGTAGATAAATCAAATGTTTATTGAAAATTTAAATTACACAGACATATTTGACGGGGAAAATTTTAAATTTGAATAGAACTGAAAATGTTTTATTCTAGAATTTTAATTTGAAAAAAAAAAACTTTACTTTTGAGATGTGGATAATTAACTTTTGATAGAATACTCATGATTTGTCTAATTTAAATTTCATTGTTCAATAAACTTGCTACAATAATAGTGTTTTGCTTGTAATCCAAGTGCCTTTGATTCTGCACAACTCAAAAAAGTATCTTGCAACGTATTCTGGCCAGTACTTTTTTCTTCAACTCATTAAAGGATCGGATACCCACTTTATATAGATTGAGTCTCCAGTTAGCCATCCGACTGATGGATAAATTAATGATTAAATTTTCTGTCATTACCAAAGTATAACCTAAGCTAGGAGTACAATGCCTACTCACAATGCTAATATTCCATCTGTTTTCGTTAATAACATAATCTAAGCATATAATATAGCTCAGTAAATATAAGACATATACCCATCTTCATGAAAAACTGGGTATGAGATAATAAGGCTCTACAGTTATCTTAATCCGTTTAAAAAATAATTCATTATGAGATAATGAGAACCTACCGACAGCTTCTGGTTTCCCTCAGGGCTGACATCTTATCTCAAAGAGCTCATTAGCTAATTAGTGTGTAAGTTTAAAACACTTGTCAGGTGCATAAAGCGAACTTTAAACCTAATTAACAAGCTTTTGTTTCTTGTTGTTAATCTCTGAAATATACAAGATAAGGCAAACTCTAATTTATTCTGTTCCGTAACAATTCCTAATTTAACTTTATGAACATTTAATTTATCGATAAGGAACCCACAGATATACTACGCACCCTACAAGTGTATATCTATTCAATAATTCAGATAATGGAAATATAATCAGGAAACAAACCAATAATATAAAATCAGTGCAGACCCATGGTATTGCGTAGGAGGTCTCAACATTTGCCAATTTATGTTTTTGTGGTGCATACTAAAATCTTCAATTTTTCGACCTCCAATTTTGCCGGGAAATATTAAAAAATCGCCAAATTAATATTTCTTCAGTCTTTCTCCCACAGCATGAAAACCATGCTTCTCTATTGAGTAATTTCTCTACTCTATTTAGTCAATTTTTACTATTCGTATATAAATTTGTAATTATGTCCAGGACATCGATTAAAAGTAACCACTTTCAGTAGAAAATGTGGAACTGAAAGGTATCTCTAAAGAAAGTTTTGTAAATTGCTCATTCATATTTTTACAGATTACGAATTTCAATTTTTCGACCAAGAATTGTTTTAGGATGCCTTTTAAAAAGTCTTTATAATTTATAAAAGACATCTTACTTGCAAAAATTCATATATGCATTTCGCACAGTAGGGACCAGGTATGGAGTGATATCTCTTAAACGTTTTTTTATAAGAAGTTTAAGACCCTGGTTATGAAATCATATTTTTTTTAATTTTTTTTTAGGTAATGCACAGCGAAGGTGATGTTTGCCTAGTTATCTACAGGTGACCAACTTATTCTAAGCATTGTGGGGTGGTCAAGTTTTTCTTATTTTTTTTTTTTTTTTGTGGGACCGCTACTTAATGAAAAAAATAAACAACACCTCAGGCCGGATTCGAAACGTAGCCGCCCGGAGATCTCAGATCTATAGACCTAGCCCTAACCATCTGAGCTACGCACCTGAAATCATCTTTGTAATCTCAAAGAATTAAAAAAAAAAAATTTCTTACTACTCTTAGCTTATATAACTTTATGTCTACTTCTTTAATTTTTTTATTCTACTTACATATTTAATTATTCACACATATGTTTGGCACATTTACGTTTTTCATTGTATTTTTTATATTACTTCAATTTTATTTAATTTCTAATTTTGTACTTCTATTTATTTAGTTAATTCTCATATCTACATTATTTTATTTTTATATTACTATTTTTATTGTATATTATTATATACAGTTTCAATATTCTTATAATATTAAACTATGCATTTTCTTCAATACTACTTATGTACCTACACTAACTGTTATCTCTCTATGTTTCTTGTTTTTCTGTAATTACAGTTAATCATTATGATTGTTATCTTGTTTTTGTTCTTAGCTCTGATGAAGGGACCGCACCCCCAATCATCTTCTCAAAAAAACTTGATTTTTATTTTCCAACAACTTGAAAACAATGTTTAGTTCAATATATCAAATTTTAATAAATTAAAGAGGAGAAAATTTCCAAAAATTTTGATTCTATATTTTTTTTTTTTTTTTTTTTTTGGTCAGGCGCTTCACTTTGATTTGAGCACAAGCATGAGATGGAACGCCTCATAAAAAAAAATATGACTCAACACAAAAAAATGAGGTAGAAGTTGAAATTCGTAATGACCTCAAAAAAATTTAAATGAGAAATTTTCAGGAATTCTCAAGAAGTTTCTAAATTGACCTCTTTTTGCCTGAATTGCACTTCCTAATTTAGACTAGCTCGATCTTAAATTGACCCTAAATGAATCGGCTAAATAAATATTAGAATCAAAATTGTAGGTAATTTATTCTCATTTAATTGGAGACAAAATGAATATAATAATTTATGAAAATAAGATTTGTTTTTGTAAGTTCGAAAAAAAAAAAGTGAAGACAAATATTTGTTTCAATAGTAGCCAAAACATCAAATATGAGCAAATTATCTGAACCTATAACCGAGATATCTCCCTAGTCCTCACTCGACTAAACCCCACTTAACTGAGAGAGGCTGCTTCCATACGAAGCCCTCCAAACAAAAATCATTATAGAGAAACAATTTAAGGAATTTACTCTTGCTTAATTTAGTATACATTGATGAGTCCAAACAATGCCATTTTCCAATGATCTGAAAGAAAAAACGAAATAAGGTACTTTTATCAAGATTTTTTAAATTTATTTTTTCCTAATTCGGGAGGAAAAAAAAGTTAAAAGAAAAAAAATGTTTCTTTTCCTTTTTTTTATACTGCCGAGAAAAATTAAGATATAAAAGTTGAAATTTTTAGTAAAAAAAAAACCGAGATATCTTTCAGATTATTTGACTCGACTAAATTGTTAGAAATAATAACCTACTATATAACGCAATGAAATGATCTATCCAAGATATTTATATTATATCGCGACCCTCCTTTATCCATGTAGTTCTCCCAGATGCTTTTCATCTCTCATGTTAAGGAGATCCTAGTAAATGAACTTAAATGCAACAAACATGAACGCGAAGGATTCCCATCAGGCGAAAAAAATCAGGCAGTACGTTTCTTCATCAGATAACCTACATTTTCCCTTTTAGAGATTTTTAGATGACGGAAAGGTGTATAAAAAAGAAATGAAAGTTTTCCGGGCATAGTGTTTCCCTAGGTTAAATAGGAGAGAGTTATGGTTAAGGTTCAAGTTTCCTTGAGAAAATAGCAATGTTTTATTTTTTTCCTAATTCTTTCACAACCGATAAACATATGATTAAGTTGTAACAAAGTCTCCTTTGATTGAACAGTAATTTCACATCTCAATACAAAATTCAGGATTTGTACCTGACTTTTTAACTAAGGATAAGCATCCATAACAATTCTTTCTCCTTTTTTAAAAAAATAATCATTTTAAAAATAACATATCAAATATTTATATTTTTAAAGGAATATTCCACTGGTGTCGTTTTTCTTGAACTAAATTTCTTGCAATTTTTTTTTTCTACTCTTCTCTATTCCCTCTTCACTTATGCAAAATCTTTCCAAACTTGTAGGCACCTTATCTTTCTATTTTCCTCTATGAAACAATTTTGTCAAATACATTTAAAACAAAAAAAAAAATAGATCATGCATCTGACTTTAACTAGTAATGTTAATAGTAAACAAAATCATAGAAATTAATATAGGTGCATTTTATTATTATTTTATGAGTTATTGGTTTTTATGGTTCCACTCTTAATGCCTTATTTGCACAGAAGAACTTAAAGTATGTAACAGCACAGTTACATAAAATTAATATGTAAATAACATAAATTTTTAAATATTAAAATAAAATAATTCATTGGCGCTTTTAAAAGAAAAATTCAGAGAGGTAAAATTTAAATTATTTATGATTAAAATAAATTCCAATAAATCCCACCAAATCAACCTTCGTCGTAAGCCATAACTTCCTGCCCCACAGTATCCTTTGATTATACCCCACTTATCCCTGTCTAACAGATCCATTACGTAGGACTACATCTGGACAAATGAATAACACTCAATCGTCATAAAGCCTGAAAAGACAAGAAACTGCTCGTCAATTCCAACTACTACAGCACTTACTAGAGGAATCGTCAATACTTCCAACTTACAGAAGACTTATATATATATGATTACAATAAGGTCTGTCTGGACTTACGGAGTTGAGCCTTGGTCTACGAAGATAAGTGTCATAAACTACTTTATAGTAAGTTAAATTTTCTTTATTTAGAGTGCTGGCAGACATATGTACGTGTTACGGATGTCGAGATATATTTTTTCAAAAATCCAACATTTTATACGAACAACTAGAAATTAATATTTTGTGAGTTTATTTTGTCAAATATCATAAAAACTACTACTCCTACAAAGATAAACTTAATTAACTCTTTTGTAGTAAATTTAACTAGCTCTAATTTCAGCGCTGGCAGACAACTGTACGTCCAATAATTTCTGAAATGAAGTTTTTCATAAGTCAAACTTATTGTCCGAACAACTATAAACCAATTTATTTTAGCAAATAACATGAAAACTACTATTCCTACGAAGGTAAAGGTCATAAACTGTTTTATAGTCCATTAAACTAGCTTTAATTTGAGTGCTAATAGACATCTGTACGTCACATAGTTCCTGAGATACAGAATTCTCAATATAAATTAACTAACTACTAATGTTTCAGTAGATTTTTAAGAAATTTTGCTATTTAAAGAGCTATATCTTGAGAACTATAGGACATAAATATCTCTTTTAGGGCTAATATTTCAGAAAATTTACTCTTCTTTAAATAATGTTCTTTTAGATTTTCTAGTGTTGTTGGTAGTTTTTAAGATATAGAGCTCCAAATGGAAAATTATTGTATTTTTAAGGTTTTGAAACAGCCGCCATTTTTTATTCCCCCTACCTATACTTGGCAGACTCATCAATTCTGACTAGTAATTATACCTAGTTTTCATTAAAGTAATCAAAAATTGGGGTGAGATAACTGCCTGTTTTTCTTCTCGGCTCTTGTAGTAACTAGGACAAAAAAACAAAAAAATATTGAGAACTTACGTTGCAGTTTAAATCATTACATCACCTCAAAAAAAGTAATTGTTACCTCAATAATCATTTCATCAAGTGTATTGATTTTATAAGGCACAAAATAAGCTATAGAAAATCTAAGGCTTGGACTTGGATTTTTAAAATTGCCTCAAAAAGTAATTCTGATTAGCACCCGCAAAATTGTTTTATTAATAAAATTGACGGCACGAGCTGCCTACCCTCACGTCGTAAACATCACTCAATCTTCGCTACGGCTTAATCGTCACGCTTCAGGTGACTTGATTCAATCCAGAGATCTCGGGAGATTTGTAGCAACAAGGTTCTACATCTGCTGTATACATCAGATATAAATAACTACTAAAATTATAACAGTAACCCAACGGGATTTTTCTATTATGAAGTAAGATACACAGTTGAGCAACAAATTCGAAATTCATCTGACGGACATTTAATTAAGTCTTTAAAAACTCCAAGATGAAAACGAACACTAATGAAAAATACATGTATATTAACAATTACAAAGCGAGGTAACACAGGTTTGGTAGGCAGTGGCTTGTAATTATTTTATTGGCAAATATTGACAGATAAGTCAATAATAGCAGCCGTGATCATGGGTATCGTAAAACTTTCCTTCAGCAACTCAAGCTCGACAAAATTGATACTCTTAATTGGGAGAAAAATTTGGTGGTTGAACGAGACCCTGACCACATGGCCTCCTCGGTGGTTAAGAAACAGTACGTCCTTAAAAAGAACTGGACCAAAAACTCTTTTGTAGGTTGTAAGAGGAACTTGCTTTATCGTTAATTTTATTACTTTTTTTTTTAATGAACAATATAAAGTTCCAATACAAAACAGCCAGGACAAGTCACAATCCCGGGAAACCTTGGAATTCCTGCAGTAGTAGTATTCTAAGAGAGAAATGAAATGGTTCTTACCCAGCTCAGGATGGGGCATTTAAAATCGACTCACTAAAGATGTACAATTAAGACGCCAATCTTGCGGCTGTGGCTTCATAATACTCGACATCTTTCATCAATGCTAGTTCTGCATTCCTAACTCAAGTGAAATAGGCATACTACGAAACATTTCAGAAGCCTTAGGAAACAATAATAATATTAGGGCTAATAAAGCAATATAATTTTCTCTTCAATGTAAATTAGTTGAAAGAAATCGAATAAATAATAACTGATGATTTAATAGATGGATGCTAATGACTTTGATATTTTTTACAAAAATAGCAAAAAGAACAACCAACACCACTAATTGCTGTACTTACTCAAGGAATAGAAATATTTTCGAACTTCTGGTAAATAAAGACTATAGTATATTAGTCACGAGAATGAACCTCTTGCCACACCACCCTAAAAATAAGATGCATTACATTTTAATTACGTTGGTAACCTTCACAGTACTTTTAAAAACAATATATTACTCCTCTCAATACAAAAGGTATCATGGGTTATATTCACTGGTAATGTTCGGTAAACTTCATGAGGAGGTCATTGAAAACAAAACAGGAATGAATGAGTATGGAAATTGGTAATTGAGCTACATAGAGAGGTCAAAAGCAGGTCCAACCTCACCTAACCAAAAGAGTCAATTAGGGGTCATTAAGACCATTCGTCATGGTTTCACGAACAACAATTTTCGTTCCTTTTATTAAAAACTTAATACAAACTATAAATCCTAAATTAACTAATTGCATTTTAAACAATTAATTATCATATTCAGTAATGTTTATATTTTTTTAGTTTTCTTCGTTCTTTTTCTCTATAGAAAAGGAAGATGGTCCGGGTGCAATAAAAGAAAAACTCAAATTGTGATTAAACAATTTATATTGAGTAAACGTTTCGCATCTATGCATCCTGTCGAACAGTCCACTTTGCTCTGACTTCTAGTCTGAAAGGTACGTTGATTTGATTTTATCCCCCTTTTTTCCATCTCTTAGTAGTTTGAACTTTAATTTATATTTCTTCTTTTTATTTGTTATTATTTCCGTTTCCATTAATTCTCTATAACCTTTTATTATTCTTATTTAGTTTTTACGTTTTATTGTACATCTTTAAATTTCTCATTTACTTATCTCATTCATGATTAAATCATTTAAGTGTTTGTATATTTTTTAGCCCTGATGAAGCTCTGCAACATGAGGCGAAACGCTGGCTCAATATAAATAGTTTAATCGCAATTTTAGTTTTTCGTTGACCGCACCCTCATGGGAGTACCATGGTACTCCTTTTCTATTATTAAACACGGTCAACCAGCGATCTTCCATTTTTTCTATATATTTTTTGTACAACTTTCTACGTATATTTTTTAGTGTTATTATACATTACAAAGTCTGTATTTTGTACTAATTTAGCCCTGCAAAGTAAATTAAAACCTGAAAAATGGGGTGAAATGTTGTTTATTAATAAACCATTTTGTTTTTTACAGGAGTATCTTTCTTGACTACCATGCAGCCCACCTTCCTAGTCATCACATTTGGTCAACTAATAATCTTCCAATATATCATTAATGTCATTGATAACTTTCCCATGCCTGCCTATTTCAGTTGAGCGATAACACTAGAAGAGTCTAGACAACCATTGCGAATCGTCCACTCACTGATATGACTCACCCGAACGAAAATAACATCAATAGCATAACTGCCGGCGGTTCTTTGAAGAGTCTTGTGTTAGTAGGTTAGGCGTCATAGCTTTTATTACTTTTCTGTCACGAAGAAAATGTAACCCAGAAAAAAACAACAGCGGGTTCAAAAACTACAAAGAAAGAAAACGACTATTATTAGAGGAATTAAAACGGTAACCAACCGAATCGAACTGACCTTTCTACTTATATCAAAAAATTTACTTTGCAAATAACTAAACTTGAATTACAGAACCAATATGAGAATAATTAATTTGTTTTCTTAATTTCAAAATAAAAACACAACAAATTTGAAAACTGTTCAATGCTATACCATTAATAAATCATAAAACTAAATGAATAAAAAATTGAAATACGATGTTGATTCAAACTAAAAAGAGAACTTAAACCATTTAGAACTATTCGGCTCTAAATATATACATATATATGACGCAATATATGCATGTAAATCTATATATATGAGAGCTGGTAACAAACAGGAGCTGGGAACAACAATGAGCAGAAAACTGGATAACATAAGTGTCCCAAGACAGGCAGGCGTGGAGAAGGTAGGCTCGAGTAGCCAAAGATCTATAAGGTCTTTAGATCCAACCGAAAAAAAAAATATATATATATGTATTAACATTTTTGCTTATCACTAATTTTTCCCAAATTCATATTATTAACATGATTCAAAATCCATGAAGAAATAGATAATTTTGAAATCCGGCCATTCAAATGTTTCCGTAATCCATCTTAAATTAAATCACGCCCATCTTTGACTTTCCGACTGAACATTTAGGGAATTGAAATTAATCCTTGAACGATTTCTTTATAATAAATGTTATATTTTATGGTTTTAAAAGGATAACTCAAAAGGTTTATTTTATATCTCAGGTTTAAATTTGTTAACGGATTTATGTTTGTAATATTTCGTGTAGTTTATAGGACAATAAGCTACTCCTAAGCTTCGTGAGTTTGGTAAAGTGATATTGATTCATAGTATTTTTGTCATTTACTAAAAAAAAAACTGAAGGCTCAGGGAACTAAAATTTTTGAACAAAACGTTTTTATTTTTCGCCAGCTACAAAAATATGTAAATAAAGTTTGCTGGCGGTAAACTAATGTTAACTCTGATTCCATCAAAAATAATTTAACAAAATAAAACAAAGCCGTTATGTATTAATGTTATGGTGTGGGATTGGGAGAGAACTCTCTCTGCCTGATCTTCCACTTTATCATTATTGAACTAAATAACAAACACAAACATGTTCTACATGCGAAGCAATAAATTAGATTAATAATCCTTTTATTTTGTATGTTTTTCGTCACTTTCATGTACGAAAAATATGTTATGATAAATAGAATTAACATTTAAAAGTACAGATAACAATCATGATAATATGATGCTAATAAATCAATGGAAACAAGCACTTGCGGAAAGTGTAACAAAATTGCTGTGACATCCCAGGTAATATACCTGCCTGAAATATATAATTTCAGTTTCTTACTACTTTTCGTATTTCATCCAGGTTGTTCACAAACACCATTTTCAGACATTGTTATTTGTACACAGGAGACCTTTACATGTGTAATTCAAAACTGTAATTATGTAGATAAGACAGATTAATTAAGCACGGAAGCGGAATAAACGAACCCACAATATGCTTTAATAAAAATTGTAAAATTAGTAACCTGGGCTCAAAGAGTCACAATGCTGCCTGACATTTCTATTCTTTTACGAGAAGAGCGGACAGACTCTCACCATCCATGACCCGAGCTATTTTCGGGCTAAGTGAAAGACAGGTCATCTAAATGTGTAAGAGGAAAGTTCAAAAGGCTCGAATAGTGTAGGATGTTCATTCATTCAATGACTACAGAGAGGAAGTCCTCATGTTCTAAATCTGGCTGGTATGTTTGTGGTACGAAAACGTTTGACAGAAAGTCGGAGATGATTCAAGAGGTTTCACTATTGGGAAAGACGTATCATTCATCTCTTTTGGGAAACTGGCAGTCTAACATGAATTAATAATTTGTTGGTACCTCTTCACCCATTCATGATATTACTAAACCACATTTTATAAGATTTTAAACAGGTAAATGACTGTAAAAACGGGACAGAATTACTAAAAACAATGATGAAATTAGACATCTCAAAAAATGTTGTCAATTTGACAGGAATAGCCCTAAACTCTAATAATTCTAACAAGTAATAGTAAAAATGAATGGTTTTCAAGGGCAGAGATCCATCATCGAACTCTGTTTAATATAACTTTAAAGTATCCAATAAGATAAATACGAACGTGTCCTGGTAGTACTGTTTATAACAGGTGAACGCTGCATTTGTCTTATGCTGATGATATAATAATAGCAAGAAATGTAATAGTAATGGCAGGGACTTTTGAAGAATTTAAAATGGCGGCAAAAAAGTCAGGGCTTCAAATAAATGAGCAGAAGACTCTTCACATGTTAATGCTTAAACCTGTGTGGAGGGAATGGATAAATCATCTAAAACCACACCCCGAAAGCTGTATTTGAGTGTAATAATAATTGAAAATAATAGAATTCTTGAGGACTGAAAGCAAAGATGAACTCCGGAACGAGATACTGTTTTGCCATGCCAACAATTGAGGCATAGAAATGGGAAAGACTGTAAGTGCCAAACAACTACTTTATGCTCCAGAATTATGGAAAAATCACAGCTCTAGGGACTGAACCATTCAACATCGTAACGTCCAGCGGTTACCAGCCGATTGACGCTGGTTTCTTCACCTTTATCCCATCAAAATCTCATTTTTTCTATTTCTGGCCTTAGCCTTTTCCATTTCCATGCTTTAATTCTGAATTATAAAGTCCTATCTCAGAGGATCAAGAATGCGGTGTATGAGAGTATAAAAAGACCTGTGGTCACCTATGGTTCTGAGACCTGGGTGATATTAAGGTCTCAGAAAGAAAGTTTCTAGTATGGCAGAGACAGATATTGGGCGGGACCCATTGGCCCATTATGTACAAGGAACGTTATCGGTTTCCGTGATGAAAGAACCTTTAAAATAATAATTTTCTACTCTGTTTCTTCCTTTAACAGTGTGTTGAATTTATGAAAATAGCACCGATATTGAGCAACTTGAGGATAATCTTTTATAATTAAAATTAGAGAAAGACAGTAGAATATCTTGAACTATTGGTATTGGTATTTGGTGGGGGAACAAGTCCGGCAAGTGAGCATAGTGGTCCTTTTTGCCAACCCCTGAAATTGCCGCCGCATACTGACCAAGGTGGGAGTGTCAAGATTCATTCTTCGGGATCGCCGAAAAATAAATATTAACCGCCCCAAGTGGGAATGGAACCCACAACGTTCTGAACCTTGCACACTGGGACCTACGCCTCAACCCGCACGGCCGCCACGTCCCTCTATCTAGAACTAAGCAACATTTTAATTTTAAAATCATCCTAACCGTTATAAAATTTTGTTGTACAACTTTTGGTTACTTTTGTACCAGCCAGTGAACTTTAAAAACTAAACGTTGCAATTTCCCTATTTGGAATCTCCATAGCAAATGATCTAGATGCGAGAACCACGGCACTGACACGACATATCGATCTCGAACCTGGAGACTCGAGGAGATTGACCCGTCCTTCTAAGATTTCATCCCCAACCACAAATTAGGTTAAGGAATAACCATTTCCACCACTTCGCTTACTTATTATATAGCTTCGGTTATCAATAACATCACCAATTCTTATCATCGGATGCAATCTATGTTATCTTCGAAACTTTCTAAGTACTTTGAAAAAATCACTTCTACATTAAGCCGTGAAATACGGCACTACCCAATGACTGCATTAGAAATTTGGCGCCCAGTGCTGTTCCGTGCATTAAAAATTATCAAAGGAGATATTGTCTTATTATACCCCCTCCCCCGGAGTGTTCCCGAAATCTCATCTTTAAAACCGGATTTATCTTGCCTTTGAAACATTCAATATTGACGAGTAGTGCAGTCTTCGAAAAAAAATTAGTTATTTCAAGCTACATTAACTAAAACTAGGAATCGGGATCAATTAATTACAGGAGTTCAATTACTGCAAACAGGAGCAACCCCTATTTCTAGTCGAAATATAATTCCTGTATACATTAAACACAACTTAGTTTAAATTTGAACAATATTTTAATCAAAACAATCCTCGACATGCAGTAAAAATTGCATGCACACAATATTTTATTTAAAAATAAATAAATTATTGACCGCCTATAATAATTTAACAATAATAATTTAATAATAACTTCCGTTGGCCACTCCTCCCCGACCAACTCCTTAAAATAAATATTACTCAGGTAACTCTACAATTTCTATAAAAATGCGATAACAACGTCCATAACAGAAAATATTGTATTTGTGATGGCTTTTCTAGCGCCAATGTCGTGACGATTGAGATACAAGCAATCATAAATTTTATGATGAAATAAAACCTCGAACCTTGACAATCCTTTTTCAGGATTCAGAGAACTTTCCGCGCTAAGTAATCGCTCTTTAAAATACTGAATAACAAGTTCAAAGGTCTGTGCAGATAACTATTTTTTTATTGAAAATACGTATAAATTTGAAATACGTATTTTTAATTACAAAACCATGTAAATTGACAGTTACAAGAATTTTATTTTTAAGATATTGCGTCGGATAGTTTCAAAAATCTATTCCAAAGCGAAATTCTAATTAGATTAAAAACTGGTCCGATTATAATTTTTAGCAATCGATTTTCGATTTGAAAACTTAAAAATTAGTTTATATAACTGCATTATGTTTTCATATATATGTTTACACTACGTCGATTGAAAATAGTTTTATTTTATAAAAAATTTCTTTTGTCAGTTTCTTTGGAAATTATTTTTTGAATAATTTGTAGTGACTAGTAAAGGTTTGCTCTTACCAGATCAGATCAGACTGATTCACTAAACACAAAGAGATAAATTGTTTAAATAAAAATAATTTGTATTCAAGTTAAGTGTTAGAACATTCTTTATTATATCTTTAAAGTTTCAACGTTTCGGCCAACTTGGCAATCCTCAAGGGCAATCTTAAATATAAATTTACACTTCACGTCAAACAATTTACAAACTTTTTGCAGGCTATTCTGCCCACGTCATTAATTAGACTCAAATAATTTTGTCACTTATTCATTAAATTTTAAAACTTTTAATTTATTATAATATTAAAAAAAAAATATTACCACTCTCTAGAAAATATTGTGTGGTAATAGTGTTAAGTTAAAATAGGGTCATTTGACTGAAATTAATTACCTGGGCAGAATAGCCTGCAAAAAATGTTTAAATTGTTGAATGTGAGAGTAACTTTATATTTATGATTGTCCTTGAGGGTGGCCGATACATTAGGCATTTAAAGAAATAAAGAGTGTTTTCAGACTTAACTTGGATACAAATTATTTTAATTAAGCAATAAACTAATCTCAAAAAAGTGAAACAATTATAAATAAAACAAAGAGCTAAAGTAAATCATTGACCATTGATTCAGTAAAAGATGAAAGCTAATCAGAGGTTATCATGATTAAAAAAAAAACCTTCATCTGTTAATAAGCTCATCAGCAGGTCGCAGGTTCTCTTGAAGTAACAAAATAAATCTTTTAAATGTCAGCTGTAAATTTTCTTTTTCTTAGTTGATTTTTCTAAACCACTCACTGGTTCTAGCCTACTATCAAGGAAGCAGCGTTGAAATCAAACACTCCATCATGGGATTGAATTTGGATAGAGCAGGGTCTGGAAGTGGCGGGTATACGATACTGTAACTCGGGCTCAATGTTGAAACCTGCCAAGATCACTACCGCTATATCCCTCCAGTTATTAGACGGTTTAGAACCAAACACATCAGTCATGGTAAATCCACGAAACATACTCCTATTGTTGGATTTAAATCATTCTTTATCATTTGTGGTAGCAACTATCAAATTTATGGGCTAAGACGACGATGCTTTTTGAAAGATGTTTTCGGCCAAATTATGGGGGTAGAATTCCAAAACCAATCCATTTTGAATTGTTTTTTTTTTAATTAACAGTTTTGGTAATAGATTACCACGAAGTAAAATAATTTCTTCATAGGATAATATAAAAAAGAAAAATGAATTATTTAAAGATGGACTTTGCTGGTTTTGGAATTCAACGCCACAAACAATATCTATAACTATATCATTAGAAACGAAATATATAACGATATCTAGAAATGAACTATATCTAGGAACTTTATTCTTTCCTCTACAACCATATTCAATCATAACACCAAATATAATAATAGTGAAGGTTTTTCACAAAACGTATTATATTTCTTTAATAAATATAATACTAAAACCAAGGGAACATTAATGTAATCAGAGCATTAGTGTTTACAATCTACGTCAACAATCATAGGTATTACAATATTATTAATTAATATTACGCGTGTCACGCAATATTAATAATTATCAGCAATATTAAGTGAAAAAAAGTTTAAAACTCAATCAAGTGTAAGATTTTTTCCCGACTCTATTATTTTTGTTATTTGTAATCTTTCATGTCATGTTATTTCATGAATGTTATTGCTTGGTGATCAGAAAACATTTGTATACGAAATAAATATAAAAAAACTAACAACCTGCCTTCTATTAATAGTTTATCTCTTACAATAAATCAGTTACTAGATCCGAGAAGTTGATAGAATAGATATTAAACAGCAATAGCAAGGCCCTTGGCACTAGATGATAGTGCGTGCTATTTAGATGGCCGTGATAAGGGTGCAGCTGTTCAGCCCCGGGGGTGACTGGATCATGGCTAGCAAGGGCTAGCGAACTGGAACGGAGCGTACAATAGAATATGTTAATTTATCCTTTATTTATTTATGTATCCTACCAATAACCCACCATCAGGCAAAATGACCCATGAAAAGTGGTAAAGTAGGAAAAGAAAAATACTTTATTCAACAAGCAACGCTGCCCAAATATACTAAATCGATATTTTATTTTGTTAGGTATCAAATATTTTTGATATGTATATAAATAATTGACAGTATAATTTCAAATATGTAGAAGACGGTCAGGGTTGCAGTCTAAAAGAACAAAAATAGTTAAAACTATTAATTTTCCCCACTTTATTGAGCTTCATCCCAAGACTGTTCAAGTTGTTGATAGTTGTCCCCCAACCCGATGAAGTTCAACAAAGTGGGACAAAAGTCAGAAAATCAATAGTTGTTAACTATTTTTGTTCTTTTTGACCGCAACCCTGACCATTTTCTTCATATTTATAATATTAGTTGTTGTATCTACTTATAAATACTAAACAATATGGAAATGAAACAATTTAGCACCTTTAAAAACCAGAGTATAGTTTTATATACCATACAGTTTATGACCGAAAAATTGTCTTCCCTACAGTTAGATATTATTTTAAAAAATGTTGAACGCTTCCCGATTTTTTAAAAAGTTTTATGTTCTTTTTTTTGGAAACTTTTTTTTTCTTACATGAATAAACACTGAGGTAACAATGTGATGTATACAATATGCTTTTGGCATTGAGCGTGTACAATATATATGCCTCTTCTGTAGGACCTACTACAGGGTAAAAAAAAAGTTCTGATTACTCTTACAAGATATAACCTACAATAATACATACAACCACATCATTAAATCTAGAAATAAAATAAAAAATGTCAACTGAATAAAGAAAAAATATATAAATAAGTACTTATTTGTTAATGGATGTTTTTGTGTATTTAAAGTTCGAGGACACACAATAAGGAACAATTCTTTATTTTCCTTCCGAACCATTTTATTTTTGTTTTAAGTATTGTTGGAGTTAGTAGTGCGATACTACTAACTCCAAGGACCTACCCGAGTTCTAATCCAGCTGGGCAGAAAATTGTTTTCTGTTACAATGTAGCGTGAGTCAACCCAGTGGGTTCTGAAGCCCTCCTGAGGTCCACCCAGCCTCATAAATTGAGTACCCTTAATCGGGTGAAAATCTGGCGGTCGAGCGTGATTCTGATCAAATCACCCCCTTGCACAACAGTTGGTATAGTAACAGTACTTCCTTACAAAATTCTGAATTTCTGACCTTTCATGAGTTGTAGCGGTAGAGATTTTATTTTTTTTTTTTTTAAATATTGTTATGGTTTAACTTTAATACAATTCAGGCCTATATACTGATAAGATCTGAATGAATACCTAAATTCCAACAGGTATTCCAGTTTGACCTACAAACACCAAGTAATTGCATTTATGAGCCTGCCAACACAATAAAGTCAATTTCACAAAGTTTAAAGTTATTTCTCTTCCAGACCAGCGATATGTAGTAGTTTCAGGACAACGATGAAAAAGTTTACTTATAAATACACAAGATAAAAACGTTACGTAAATTGTGATCGATTTTAATCAAACAATTTTAGAAGCTTTTATTACCTACAGAAACTAATATTTAGAAGAAAAGACGTAGATAACGTCTAAGGCCTGTATTTACTTAGATATTTATTTCCATTAACAAAATGTATTGAAAAACTGACAGTGAAACAACTATGGAGGTTAAGAATTTCATCTTTGACATTTATTGTTTTCATAAAAAACAAGTGAAAAGACTAAATGAAGATATTATCTCAACTAAAATTAAAATAAAATTTCGAATTTTCAGGTCGAGGACAGAAACTTGCCTTGTTGCAGAATCGTCCTTACCCATAAGAATTTTATTTTTAATATCTTAATAACCGGTTCCCTCTCTAGGAAAAAGAGGAATTTACCGGTTAAGACCGTAGCTTACTTACGGAATGAGGAATAGAGAGGAAGAGGTATAGAAGAGTTGTTCTTGATATCAGTATATTTTAGCTCCATAACTAAAAAGATAAATTGTGAGTAAAAATTCAAATTGATCCATTTTTTATTATTATTATTATTTTGTTTCTTGCAATTACACGTTTTGGATTCAGTTTGAAACTTTGAGGTAAAATATAGTCCTAAAAAAAATTAATATGTACCGCTACAAACCATGAAGAGTTAGGGGTGCAGTACTTTGTAAGGAAGTTTTGTTACTAGACCAACTGCTGTGCAAGGAATCTGAACTGTCAGATTTTGACCCAATTAAAGGTACCCACTTCATGAGACTGACTGGACTAAGGGAGGGCTCTCGAACCCACAAGGTTGACTCACGCATTCAAACCCGAGTTCTTGGAGTTAGTAGCACAGTCCCTCTACCAATGAGCTACCCACTCCCAAAATATAGTCTTATACAACCAAAATCTTGTAAAATCCCAATTAAAACCTGGTGTCTAAAATACCTCATTAAATTTCCCTAATAATTTCATTCATAGTAATAGAATAGTAGAAAAATATAAAAATAAAAAACTCATTAGCAATGACGACACAGCAGAGACGACAGATGGCCCCAACTCAGGGCCCGCAGGACTCTTGCGACACAAAGCCTGGCTCAGGAAGCAGGAGGAGTATATCCTACATCCGTTCACAGCTTCTTCATTGTTCTGGGGAAAGATGAAAAATATGACAATGGTCTTCGGATGAGGGAAAAATCACTTCATGACACCACGGACCTCTCTTTCAATGAATTAAGGAATATGTCCCTATAGCAAAACTGCCAATATCCAATAGATACATTCATACTAAAGATGAATATAAGCAAGAGTGATTGACTGATCAGTAATGAATGAGCTCATTATTACTCAGATTAAGGATTAAGAGTAATCAATCACGATTCTTTAGCCATGAGTAATACCTCAGTCCATAATTAATGATAACTCTTATCATTTAATTTTCCTAACCAATCTTAATTGGTAATCTACTGTCAACCTCAACATCTGAAAAAAAATTTAAATTTAATCAGTTATTTCTCATTCTACTTGAAGCTAATAATAATACCTAATGATTGAGATTAGTAATGACAAGGGAAAGGAATTTTTGTTTTAACATTTCTTTTTTTCGACTTCTATACACATTTCTGATTCTTCCTCGGTAAATATTGTTATATTAAAAATAAGATAATTTATTTTTAAATATTTCAGTTTTCATATATTTTTTCATGGAAGTACAGATTTTAGTTCAAAGTTTCCCCACCCCTTTAACAATTGTTTTTTAGTCCAAATATAAGTTTTTTGTAGATTAAAAAACAAATTAATCCATAAAATATAAATTACAACTAACCAACAGGAAAATAATTCGTAGACTGACAGTCTGGAGAATTATATAATAAGTATCTTAATATACAAAGAAGCTAATAAGAAAATTACACTTATTCTATATTGTATTGTTATCTAGCATTAATCATTTACTTCCGTGGAAAAGTAACGATCGTTTTATCATGTAACGTTTTTGTTTATAATGATGAAAATGATTTAAAACTTGGAGGAGGAAACAAACCGTCGCTCATTAAGGGTTCGAGTCGGCGAAGTGGTATCCGAAGAGGTCCCACTCACCAATGGAGTGCCCCAGGGGTACACCAATGTATTTACTCAGTAAATACGGTTGAAACTAACGAACCCGAGTATTACAAAGCTACCGTAGTCGCTTATGCCGACGATATCTAGTTTTCAATGACTGCAGAAAGCTCTATCGGAGAATGTTTGTACAAGAATAACCAAGAATCTGGATGGGCTGAATATTACAGTTAATCCCAAGAAGACCGTCTGCATTATTTTCTCATTTTTCAGAAGAACAAGCGTTCTCTACCTACTATTATACCATGTTATAGATCTAAAAGCAGATTGATAAACAGAATTCAAACACGACAGAGAAGACTGCAGCAAATCGAACCGGAGAAGATTGATAAAAGTGGCGAAGGAAACAGAGGAAGAGAGAAAAAAATAATGGAACCCAAAGAATTTCAACATATATCCCACCTGACATCTAGAGATCTGAACTTAAGAAAAATATTTTGAAAACAGGGGCTGCGTGACTGCATGAGTGTAAATATGGAATCTACCAAAAACGCAAGGCGGTGCATGAAATGTTGATTTTTGTCACCAAACATGTCAAAATTATCTAATCAACTACATAGGCAGATGAATTCAATTCTTAAGTAAAAGTAAAAATTTTAAAGCCATTAAGGAATACAATTTCCTGAAGGATAGCACACACAAATTCGCCTCTCAAAGACCTCACTTATTTTTATTTTTATTCTAGGACCAAGTTCCCTATGAACAAAAACAATGAACACAAAATGATTGTTTATGGGTTTTAATTAACTATTATTTTCAAGATATCAGACTTTCTATTTATAAATTTAATATTTGATCGGAAGATTGTAATTTAAGGCGGCGAAGAAATAGCTGAAATTTGTAGGAAAGAAATTCCAAAAGGAGGAGGAATGCACAAGAAAAGATTTGATAAAGGAACCAATTCTATGTGATGGAGTATAAATATTGATTAGCTCGGTTCTGATGTTCAAGGAGTGAATATAGGAATGTAAAGTAAGGAGTTAGGTGATATAGTAAGGTTTATTATTTCTTAGGGACTGGAATAGGGAAAAAAAACGAGGAAAACCTTTTTACTAAAAAACTGTACAAACTTTTACAACCAATGAATGACGAGGATACCCGAATGAAGCCTTCCCGTAGCAAATTATATTTCGCAGTTTATTAACCCTACTTCAGTATGTAACTTGCTAAAGCCGTGGTAAGTATAGTTTCGATTGTTCTTGAATGAATCAATTTGGATTGGAGAGTGGATTAAGTTTGTCATGAACCTTCTATATAGTGATGTGGTAGTTTTTTTACTTACTTTTTTTTTAAGGAAAAAAAATAGTAGGTTTTCGATTCATATCACATTCATATATACAGGCTTTAGCAGTACAGAAAAAAGACAGCCTGTCTAGATCACCTAAGATATTCGAGTTTTTATGTTATAACATTCTCATAAATAGTTTTAGCTGTCTTTTTTATTGCAGCAATTATTGCAAATCATAAAGACCTGTATGTATGTGGTAGAGACAGCGTGAAAGTAGAGAGAAAAACAAACGAGGTGAATGGTCCAACGGATGATTGTCGGTCGGGATGAGGAATAGGGTCTCTGGGTCACGGCGGTCGAAAGTGGTTGAGCAGTTCCTACCAACCGGCTCCACGGTCTAGTGGGAGGCAAATGTTTAAATGACAATAATAATAATAATAGTTACAATAATAATAATATTAGGAGCAGGAATTTAACACTCCAGGTCATATACAAAATCTCCTAAGTTAACTTTCAATTATATGGTTTAATTTTAGCTGTAAGGAAAAGTAAACTCATGTATTCATAATACATACATAGTAATAAAGTAACAGCCTTATCGTAATCAGGGATGTCACAAAACTATAGGAGACATTACATACCTTAATTCTATAGGATAACTACGGAAAAATAATGTTACTAATAATTAGTTAATAATATTTACGTTTTATACTGTAATAAGAGAGCTGGGCTGAACACACATTGTTTATTCAATAGAAAAGAAATGATGTTCTATATGCGGTAAAAAAAATAAAATGAACTCAAATAGTAGTATTTAATGAGATCCAAGGTTTCGCCCCTCTTTGAAGGGCTTCATCGACAAAAATTAATAATTTTAATCAATAATTTTAAAATAGACTCTCTCAATCAGTCAAAACAACCTTGACTAAAAGTTACCTTCCTTTTTTAGGAAAACCTCTTAAGGCTGGTTTATTTTTTATGATGTTTACATAATTATACAAATAACTTTATTTTCATGCAACAGAAAAAGTTTATAGAAATTTAGTGGATCATAAAATCACAAAATAGACAGCTATAAAGAAACATATCGATCCTATGAGAGCAGACTTTTTTTTTTTAATTGAGGTTGAACGTCCTTACGTTTTCCAGCTTAGGCAGGAATGACGGTTTATCTAACTATTCTATCTAGAGTGGGAAAATAAAGACTTATTCTGAGGGTCTGCCACGAAATAATCCAATTTCGGCCGGATTCGAACCGAAATCGCTTCCGACACGAGAATGTCAATTCCTACGTCATGAGCTCGGCCACCCATGGCCTCAGTGCTGAAATCATGTAACAACAAACCAGTCAAAGTATTAGCTTGGGATTACTTTATTTATCCATTGAAAATTCGAACATTTCATACATATTCTTCGACACGAAACCTGGGCTCAATTTTTACATACAATGTACAGAACCCTAGGAAAGATATTGAAGAATGCCATTGTCTGACTCCTAACAGAAGAATGGCATTGCGCCCACATATGGCGTCGCGTGTATTTTCCAGTCTTAAACAACAGAAATATCTCTTAAAATTTTTGATAACTCCGGAACCCAAAGCTATCAGAACTTGAAGAATTATAATTAACAGCATAATAAAAAATGTTTGGAATTTTTCTTGATGTTTTTTGGGAGTTCTGTAATCCACCCTTAGAGTTCTAAAATTACCCTTTATAATAAAAGTTCTAAAGTTGATGGTAAAAGAGTTATAGAGTGGCAAAGTTGCACATAACGTGTGGTTACCGCGTGTATATTTAAATGGTATTCTTTATGTTGTAAACAACATAACTATTTCTGTAAATAATTGCTCACTCTATAACTCTTAGGACGGCTACCAAAACTCAAAAAAAAAATTTTCAAATATTTATCAATATGGGTGGTAAATCTAGACTCATTCCAAAAACATTGCAAGAAGATAGCGAAATAAACAATAATTTAGATTGTACCGACGAAGAACCTTTCTGTTTTCTTTCCATTTTCACTCTTTCTGAAGTACCTCTACGGAATGCTAAACAAGCAGCTAAGAGTTCTAGCCCACTTTGCATCAGACTCCTGGTTGTTAAATTTAACCGTTACTATCGATTCAAGGCAGCAATAAGTTACAACAGGATCGGCTACTAAATACAGAGAGAGTAATCATTGGAAAGGATAATACGGCCAGAAATAAAGTGCTGAGGACCACAGCCACGTGCTCTCTGATTCACTCTCGCTTCAGCTGTTTACATTCCGTACCACCATAGCAACGGAAGGCTCTACTACTCCACCCTGGGTTTATTTTCGGAAATGGTGTTGTTTATCTATCACTAGGGCTATATTGTTCCTGTTTAAATATCATAAATAGGTTTTTTTCAGTCCACAATATTAGCCTATAAATACCGCGTGAAGGAAAGGATTGTATTACAGACCAGCAGGTACTTTCAACAGAAGCGTACCAGAACTATCACGGAAGGTTCAAACATAATCCCTACCCCGTTAGTAAGCAATGTGGAAATTTAATGACAACACAAAAAATATATATATATTTTCTTCCTTGTTACCGTCATTAAATTCAGCTTCGGACAAAAAAATTACTTTCTTTGGAATATTATTGCAAGCATATTACTGTCTGTCTCCTGAAATTATGACAACGAAAATATCCGTTTCTAGAAACTTGGGAAACTGATCCTTTAGAACAAAAACTAACTTTGTTTTCTTATTATCTAAATATTTCGATATTCCAGTTGGGGGTAGTGATCAATAAAAATAAAAATATTCTCAATCTTCCATATATTTATAATTAATAAATACTTACATTTTTTATTTATATACATCACAGTCATGCCTACTAAGCTGTAATTATTTACTTAAGAAAAGTTAAAGATAATCTCCAACACCTTCACGCAGGCGCACAAACTAATTTTGAAGGCGTAAATCACCAAAAACCACTAACGATGTTTTGGCTGTTGTTGACGGTTTGTCAGGAACCGGTGTGGAAAATTGAAAAAACTATTAAGAAAAAAGTCATTTTAGAATTACATTTTACGCCAAAATCCGTCATCATAATTCAGGCTTTTGCTAATTGAAAAAAACATTCATCACTTTGACAGCCAGTGAGGTAACTAAAATTATAATCTCGGAAATTAGATTCTAAAACGATTTTGCTATATACGTTTTTCCGATTTTCTTCACCGATAACGCACAAATCGTCAAAAACTGTAAAAAATGGTTTTCGGCTTTTGAAAATTTACGCCTTCGCCAACAAGTTAAAAGACGCTTCGGACCATTAATTTGTCTGATTTACCATATAAATTCTCAGAAAAAAAAAATAAAAAACCTATTTCCGGTTGGAAATTCACGCTGGAGAATGTTAAAAAACTTAAAACACCCTCAAAAGATAGAGCAAATACGATAGTTATGACTCAGGAAAATTGAAATAAAAAAATCGGGTAACAACCACAACTAAGAGAAACATAAAAACAAAAAGGAAATAATTAACAAATAAACTTGGAAATATGCATAACAATAAATTAATAAAATATTAAATAAATAAATTAGAAGTATACATGAGGATATTGGGACACCCAGTGAGTGTATATTTACACATATTGTATAATAGGATATGATGGTTTTTATTTGACGACATTGTTATTTACAGTTTATAAGCTTGCAATTCATTAAGAGAAATGTTATGATAATACATAAAGTAAAATAATTGTCCAATTAATATTCTTGTTTACAATCATTATCAAAAGAATTATTTTTACAATGGTTTGACGTTTAAACCAACGTTGAAATTAAAACCGGACAAAACCCCTATTCGATTCTGAGTCATTTAATTGGACTTAAACATTTATAAATAAGGTAGGTAACATACAGCCCATTAATATCAATAACGTATTCATGCTGTACTAAAGAATTAATGATTCGTACAAAAGTAAAGTGACTGCTGGAGAAATAACAGAGGAAACATTGACTAACAACCTCGAAAAAGCTAAGCAATTAAAACCATTGAGAATTTCTTTCTTGAAGACAAACTGAGTCACTTATTCGTTCCTAGTCTCGCATAGACTCTTCACTTCTCCAGATCTGGTTCTAATATTATAAATTTATAAAAAAGCAAACCATTACTTATATAGTACATATGTATATATAGTTGACCTGTACTTTTTTAGCTTTATATTTTACGTATTTTTATTAAGAAATTTTTACTCTTGCCATTGTTACTTGTTTTTATTCTTATCATTGTATCTTATCTTTGTATTTTTATTCTCATCATTGTATCATTTTGTATCTTTTTAGCCCTGATGAAGCCCTGCAAAGTAGGGCGAAACGTCGGAAAATAAATAGTTGTAAACTATTTTTGTTTCACTTTTGACCGCAACCCTGACCATCTTCTTATATAACATTATTTATATAATTTCCTGGGTTATGTATGACATTATTCTACAGATTCAATGATGGGCTATTTGGAAATTATTTAGTTATTTGGAATCGGGGACCTCAAAACTTTTATTTTTCGTCGAAAACTCGAATTCGAAATTTTGCACCAACACATTACTTCCTTTACTATGCATACCATATATCGGTGAGAGTAAGTAAAAAGTAAGATTTCCCTAAAACTAAATTCCAGATCTGAAAAAAAAAATATTGATTGGAGCGAAGCGGAAGTCAATATAGACTGAATGCACTTGCCCCACTAAACAGGAAGTCATTACGACACACAAAGGCATACATCATTGGAGTCCCATATTCGTAGTCACACTATGAGTTATATAGGCAAGTGTGTGGACTCATTTGTATTTTTAAATATCATTAGAAAAATAAGACGAATTTAATTAACCAACACGTTACAAGGTTTTTGTAAAATATATATATAAAAGAATTGTCGAATCTTTGTCCAGAACTGTTGAAATACTGGACCGATTTACGTGCTATTTGTTTTCTCTAAATGTTCGTTGTCGCGATAACGAAAATAACGAAATCCCGAGAAGAAAAAATGATATGGAGAAAATTAAGCGTTTTTGGTATGTAGATAAGAAAGTATAAGTTTTTTTCACTGTTATTGTACACCAATCAATTCGTCCGAGGAATAAGAAAAAAGATTACTGATTCTATGAAGGTATATTATATATACCTTACACATGAAATTATAAAAATATAATGTGGCTCAGTGTAAAGTAAGTCAGCAAATTTTTTTTTAGAATAGAGCTTTTCATATTGGTTTTGCGTCGTCTCAAACCCCTAAATACCACTTTTCAAAGAAATTAAAAATTAGAAATTTTTCACCTAGTTTTAATCGCAGGATTTTTTTTTATCTCCCGATGTCAATTATTCATATAATGGTTCATAAAAAAATTTATTAAAGGGTTTACTGAGGGGCTAAAAACGAATATTAACTAAACACAATAATTTATTACATTATTAACACACACAAACTTGATCCAATTATACTCTCAATTTTTATTTTCTAAAAAGTCTCCAACGTTTCGGCTCTCTGTGGCCATTTTCAAGGAGACAACCTTAAAAATTGATGTCCTGTTCTTTAAAATCTTTTCTGTAGGCTAATTGCCCTTGTCATATATAACTTTTTATATTATTTTATATCTAAAACTTTTTTTTTCTTCTCTTTTTCCACTTACAAACATCATTTATAACAGAAGGGACACACACAAACAGACGTTTGTAAGTGGAAAAAGAGAAGATTATTTATGTAAGTTTTAAATTCAAATATAAAAAGTTATATAAGACATGGGCTATTAGCCTGCAGAAAAGATTTTAAAGAACAGGACATCAATATTTCAGGTTGTCTCCTTGAAAATGGCCTGAGGGCCGAAACGTTGGTGAGTTTTTTGAAAATAAAAGTTGAGAGTATAATTGGATCAAGTTTGTGTGTGTCAGTAATGAAATAAACCACTCTCAAACAATCATTATAATAAATCATTGAAACAATAATTTATATCAAACTATCAATAGTGTTCACTAAATTTATATACACCCCCAAATATAGCAATAGCGAAGTATTGCCGGGTCAGCGACAATATATATAAAAGGAAATTGTGGAATCTTTGTCCACAATGAACTTTTGAATTATCGGACCGATTTACGTGCTATTTTTTTTTTTTTTTCAAAATTTTACCATCTACCAATTTCTTAGGTAGAAAAAAAGTTATGAACAAACTTAAAGGTTTTCGGTGCGTGGTTCAGTAAGTTACGCTTTTTTCACGGTTATTATATATCAACTGATTCGTCTCTTTCCGAAGAATAAGAAAAAAACTTGGAGAAGTTTGTCGGGGGGTGCAGTCAGCAAAGAACAACATAAATAAACAAAACCATATTTATTTATTTTATGCCGAAGTTTCGACCTGAGTTTCAGGTCTTCATCAGGGGTTGTGGCGTAGAAGGCAGGTTTGTAACTTCGTTACAATGAAAGTAAGAAGTAACGAAGTTACAAACCTGCATAAAATAAATAAATATGGTTTTGTTTATTTATGTTGTTCTTTGCTGACCGCACTCCCCGACAAACTTCTCCAAGCATTAATCTACAGTTAATAAGAAAAAAATTTTACCGAGTCTACTAAACGATATTATGTTCAGAGAAAATAATAAAACTTATAAATAATAAGGCTTTGAGTAAAGTAGGTGAACAATTTGATTTTAGGAAAAAGTAAATCATATTGATTTTTAGAGTCGTCTCAAACCCCTAAATACCACTTTCAAAGAAATTAAAAAATAGAAATTTTTCACCTAGTTTTAATCGCAGGATTTTTTTACTGTTATGTCCATTGTCCATATGATCGTTCACAACTCCTCTGCATTTTATCTATTTCCGACGGTAATAGAATGAAAGCTGAATGTCTGTTCTTCTAAACTAAATTAAAATTTAGATTTAATGCACTTTAAATAAGGGCGAAATATTAAAGTCAAATAAAGAAAAGCTTTTCTAACGTTTCATTTTATAACTCCTGCTCTAATCTGTTTAATTAGATCAAGTTTGTTGAGCCCTAAAGCACTACAAAGTTTGGTGTAGATTGGTTGAGTCGTGGTGAATTATTGCCCACACTTTTTTTAAAGAACTTTCATTTAGCAACATACAACCAGGGTACAGCGTTCCTCTGTCACTATTAGATATAGATCAAGCATAAGCCTCGTTTATAATTACTACATCGCTATGTTAAGTGATTATGACCAACAATATGAATTTGCATACTATTTCTCTGTGTTATTTAAAGGTGGAAATCATCCCCAGCAAAAGAAAACAAAAACATGCATATCATATATAACTACATAAGACTCGTTTATTATAAACGAACGGGATGCCATTCCTATGGCGGTTTTAATCGCTGGGAAAATATGAAACATATATTTATTTATTCCACTTCTCTTCGGTAAAAAAACATGGGAAACAGATAGCCGAAAACAATAGCTGTGCAAAATTAATTATATACAATCACAGTGCACATAGCAGTAATCCGTTATTGTTTCAGGCTATTATTATCCTAACTTAAAAAATAACCTAATATATTAAGTTAATGATTTTATTTAATTAATTATTGTAAATTAATTTATTCAACCGTCTACTTTAGTAAATGTCTTCCACAATTTAATCTAACAAAGTTAGTTTAGTGAAACTGCTACCAGGGCAACGAAGTTTTTTAGACAATTGCCGACACCTACATATGCACGCAAGCTTTTTATTGTCCATATAGATCAATTTTGACATGAATGCTACTTCTCCCCAGCCTAAATATAAGTTATTTATCTCAATTGTGTAGATATGTTTTACACGCTTATATTATATTCATTATTAATTTATTAAATACTATCTTGGCATGAAAATTTGGAATCTATAAAAGAATTACTTATCCGTATAACATTTTTATCCAATTTTGAATTTCAACTTTGGCATATAACAAATTTTAGAAGTTTTTCTATGCATTGGAACACGATGAGCTTATTCATTACTTTATTATGAGCAAGAACATTGAACATAATACACTATGATCAGCAAAAATACACAAATAAGCAAAACGTATTTATTCGTGACGACGTTTCGACCTAAATTTCAGGTCAAAATTTCATTCAAACTACAAGTACAAACATACGTTAAACCAAGAGGAAATAGTTACCGGCATACATAACTAAATATGAAAGCCCGTTTAAATGAAATAAAAGATAGAAAAAAATGAAAAAACAAGTCGGCAGAAATAAATAAGTTCTGCCTGTTTGTGTATCTTTGTTACATTTGCCATTTTCTCCTCTTATCGATCTACGGCCAATTATTAACAACTCATTATATTCATTTGTGAGATTGCCTCAGAAAGTACATTTCAATTATTAAAATTTTTTAAGAGTATATAATTCACTGAAACCCATTAGCTAGCAACATTTTAGCTGTGAAATTCTTTTTAGTCTCAAAAAAACATTAAAATCTGTACAACTACAACCCATGAAGGGCCAGAGGTTCAGTACTTTGCAAGGAAGTACTAGGCCAGCGGTTGTACAAGGAGGCGATTTGATCAGAATCATGCTAGACCCCCAGATTTTTACATATTTTATGAGGCTGGGTGAACCCCAGGAGGGTTCCAAAACTCACAGGGTTGACTCACGACTACAGTGTAATTTTAGTCTTAGGATATCTGGAAATGAATCATCTTCTATAAGTAAAAAGAATCAATCATGTGAGAAATTTATGCTTCTTTTTTATTGTCATTATTTTTTGTTCATTTATCTTCCACTTTTTGGGCTTCCTTTTTCCTATTTTTCTTCTTAATGACATCCATATAATTATATTTTGTCATATTTATGATTAGTCTTAATTTTACATGGAAATTTTCTGTTTTACACCTAATACTTTGGTTAAGGTGGAAACCTTTTACACAATAACTATAGCAATAGAAGGAAAATGAAGTTTGCCTATGAAACTTTTAATTAATTACTAAATAATTCAAAAACACTATCCAAAATTATAGTCTCAAAACATTTATTTCATTCACACGTCCAACGTTTCGGCCAATTCGGCCATCTTCAGGGACAATCTTAAATTACTATGAGACATATCCTTTAACCATTTAAAAAAAAAAAAAAAACTCCATACAGGCTATTCTGCCCAGGTCAAAACATTTATATCTAATATGTCAAAAATACATTAAAAATCACAGTCCAATTATTTCTCTTTTATCACTATTTATACACTTTTATTACCTAATTACTTACTTTTATTAACTAATATTACATCAAGAACACCAACTAATTTACAAATTGTTATATGTTACGAAAGATGAGAATAAAGATATTCAGTTTATAAATAAAATCTGTAACAATTGTTCTTCATTCACCATAGAATCTGGACGAACAATAGGAATTTTAATAAAGTACGATCAACTTATCAAAAATCTAATCTTAACTTATGAATGGACTATTGTGGTCGCATTTACAATATAGCGCCCCCAGACGCGGTCACCTATGAATAGAACTAAACAAGTTTTCTTTCAAGTTTTCGTTCTACTTCATCAGCTATATAAGCCCACTCATTCAAACATGATACTACGAAATTCGAATTTAACATTAAAAACTTTAATGATTCAATTTTTTAGTAGTAGAACATAAAATTATTTTTGGAAGATCGTTGATTGAGTGTGACTAATTTATAAAAGGAAGATGGGCGGATGCGGTCAGAATAACTCAAATATTAAATAAAAACTAAATCATAAATAAACATGAAATGGTAAATAAGTACTCATATAGTAAATAATAGTCTGTTATAACTAAATCATAACTTAAATAGTTTATTTACTACTTGAGTTATTCTGACAGGACCCGGATCATCTCAATTATTTTTATTTTTTCGCTCGTAGTTGACAATTCGAATTTATTTTCATCATTATCTAAGGTAAATTTGAAACAAAAATTAAGTGTAACATTTTTTGTAATCAAACAGAACTTCTGTATGTTTGTGTGTTTATTTTTGTAACGAAGTTTCACGATAAATTATAAAAATTATTGTGATTTATGAATCTCTTAATGTGGATTGAAAAAAAAAAAAGATAGAGTTTATATAATTATATTAATAATAATAACAGCAGTGTTTTTTTTTTTTGCGTTTGTGTTCGCTAGGTCCTACTAGGAAAATTACCTACTGAAATTAAATTCTGTCCCTTATAATTGAAAAAATAAAATTGTTACTAAATTTTCAATAAAACGAAATAAAAAAACTTCCAACATAGTTCTTAGACAACAAAGACTTATAAGCAACTAAAATATATATATTCCTTCGTGTTTACATAACGAAGGGATTCTTTCGTATAAATTCGTAGTCCATAATGGAATATATATTTTTGAATCTCTTGATTGTTACTGCTAAAAATAGAGGTAGTCAGCACAGATAAATCTTTGAGGTAGAACACACAAATGTAAATAAATACATACAAAATCTAGACGCACAGACAAAAAATAAATCAAAATGTTAAATTTTAGTGATTTTTTTTAACGCAAGAAACCACTTTTTTATTACTAAAACAGTCAAATCCTTCCTCATAGAATGAATACTATTAAATCTTTCATTGCAAATAATCTATCAAAAAAATGAAGAAACGTGAAATATTTTCTATATGTTCACTAATAAAATAAAAAAGTTAAAATATATAAAAGAAATCTTACTGTTATTATACGGTTAAATGTCCATTTATATGGTAAGATTGAGGTTTTATTTTTTATTATGGTTTCAGGTTTTACCATCTTTATGTTATATGCATGAGACAACTTATGTCCGTATATTTTTTTCTCCTCTATAAATCAGTTTAGTTTCCCATCTGGTTCCCTGTTTACATTTTTATCCAAAGCTTTGTCAGTTCTATTATTTTTATAATGTTAGTGAAATTAATATAATGAATAAAAAATATAATAACAATTAGATGTATTCAGGAGGCATTATACTTTACGTGCAGAAATAAAAATAATAGTTATATTCTATCTATTTGCATATATAACATTAATAATAAAAAAAATATTTTTTGTAAAGAAAACAAACCAAACCTTTACATAATATCCAGGATGGTAGGCAAGATTATCCAGTTCTGAGGTTAAATGACGTGCTGACTTCAGAATGATGATGATCCTTTAACTTCAAAACATCGCAACAAGGAAGTATGATAGTCGCGTTAGTGAGCCACGAGAGAACGCGACACTACCCCCTCGGCTAACAGAGGGCCACTGCTGGAAGAGAGTGCGGTCCATGGGGTGGGAGTGGCGGGGGGGTCTCTTATCTGATAGCGCGTCGATATTCCTCCCAGATCGGACTGATAAAATGACGAGGGAAAAGGGAAAATACATAAAGTTTTGCATGGATTTTACGATCAGAGTTCATAAAGCAGGTCGATCAACAACCATTTTATGTCTAAATTGCAGTAAAAAATATCGTTCCTTGACAGAATTAAACGAAAAACAAATTACTCGAATTATAGTAGAACCCCGCACATCCGGAATAATGTGGACAGGGTTTTTCTGGATAACGTGAAATTGTGCTAAAGAGATTGTATGATCAGTAAATAATTTTTTGTGTAAACGTTTATTTGTTTTTTTTTACTAACAACAAAGCTCAAGTAGTTAAGTTCGTTAAAAACCTTTTTGGGAAATAAAGACTTTTAGCAGAATAGTAGGTAATTGAAACTTTCAGAAAAATATCCATAAAAAAATCCATCAAAATATATACACCATATATTTTTGCCCATCGTTGTTTCTCCCTTTGTCTACAATTCCTAACTTAAAAGCACTCTCTTCATACACAGTTATAGTTAATAGTTTTTCTCGAAATGCTCTAGTAAATTAAATTTTGAGAAATGTAACACTCTGTTCAAAATACAAGAATATAGTAAATTTTAGATCTATTAAAAAAAACCAAAAGGTTGAACCTTAAAAATTGTAAACTAAATAATTCCTAATATTAAATACTAACACTGAATGATATTTCTTGTAATTGAAAAAATGAACCGGAGTACTTAGAAAAATGAAAAAGAAATCCTTCCATACATACATCAATAAGACTTTTTTTGTTGTTAAAAATGGGATGTTTTAAATTGATTTTATGCTATAAATTCGTAATTTATAGATAACAGAATAAATATTAATTAAATATTTTTATTCTTATTGGGAAAAACAAATTTAGTCAGAATGTTAAAGATAAAAATTAAATTATTTAGGAAAAATACAGTAAAGTATCTTAATAGTAAGTAAGTAATTAATAATACATTTTTATTAATAAATAAACATACATATAATATGTAAATAAGAGATGGCCTGACCAGTAAATCGAAGATTTATTATATTAATGGTATTTACAACTATTAAAACAATGTGCTAAAAGAATATATTTAAGCCGTTCTAAGCTAAATTTGTGTAAGTCCATTAAATTTTTTTTGAGATATTTTTTGAAAACATTTGGGAGACCAGTAGGCGGTTGAAAATTTCAGAATAATACGAATCAAAAATTCTCCAAACCGTTTTTTCAAAAATGATAGTTTAGCTCTACTATGTTGTTTCTTTCCACGTCAACCCTTTACAAAGTAAAAAAGCACTTTTCAAGCTTTAGGGCTCCACTAAACCTTCGAATTCCTTTCATATCCAATCCTTAAAATCCGAAATCCTTCGTAAAATCCTCAATGCTCCTTACTTTGTCACCAATAAAATCATCCATAAAGACCTTAATGTTCCATATGTAACCGATCTAGCCTGAACTAGATATCAATCCTTCCATTATGAACTCCCTAACAATCCAGCAGTTTAACCTTGCTTCCTCTTCCACTCCTGACAATCCTCTGACGCGCCAAATTACAATTGGGGAGGACCACCTACAGGCGCCTGAAAAGAAGATGGCCTCGAGGCCTACCTTCCAATGTAAAAATATTATTAGAGTCCTACCAATGGCTAGTATCTCTTCGTTTCGATCTTACATTAAATTCACTTGATGTATTTTTATGTAAATATAGTAGCAAATATTAATAAATAAATAAAAAAAAAAACGATGTTGTGAGAAACCGCTTAGCCTTTAAACAGTTATGGTTAATAATCCGGCCTTTCGTGAAATATTGTAGTAAATTATAGTGTGACCCAGTTCAGAATTTTATAAGTAATATAAAATAATTATTTATGATCCATAAATAGTAAATTTTAGAGTGATCGAATTTTTTTTTAATGAAATAGTCAATCATAAAAACTTTACAGTGGTTCTACGAATTTTTAGTATCGATCAAAAAGATAAAGGAACCCCCTTTAAAAACACTATAATCTCACTTATTTTAATTTTTTTTTTAATTATTTATTTATTGTAATTTACAACTGTACAAAATAATACAATTAGTAAATATGTAGTATGTTTCATATACACTTGAAAATCTTGGGAAGGAACCACCCA
>NW_027106674.1:1901046-1903628 GCF_000696795.3 Halyomorpha halys
ATATGAGTCAAGGATTGGATAGAGGCGTTTTAATAAGAATTTTAATTTTAAATTTATATAATAGTATAAACTTTCAAAATTTTCAAATAAAATTTAAAAAAAAAAAAAAGTACTAGGGCTAGCACTACTTTCTGGCCCACTGCTACATCTTTCAGGTAAGGAACGATATATATAACAATTTATGTTACATTGTAGTTACCTACCCTAGTAAGTCAACCCTGTATGTTCTAGAGCCCCCCGGGGGTACACCTAGCCTCATAAATTGGGTGCCCTTAATTGGGTAAAAATGTGGTGGTCGACCAAATCACCTCCTTGTATACAACCGTTGGTAACAGTACTTCCTTACAAAGTACTGTACCCATAACTCTTCATGCGTTATAGCGGTACGGATTTTGATTTAATTAACTACATCTTTCAGTAAAAAACATAGTAAACTGTGTCAAAAATTATTAGAAATTAGACTGTTAGGTATCGATTATAAAACTAGATCCACAATAACTTAAAAAGTAAAACAGTAAAATCCGATTTATCCATCAGTTTAATAGAAAAGTAATGTTTGTAGACCATACAAAAAAAAGAAATAAATTCAAAATTTAATGTGGATACCTTTATCGAAATATACGATGTTCAAATCGAAAAAATTAAATAAATATTTAAATAGAAAAATAAAAAAAAGTTCAATTGTTAAAATGTAATTAGTATGTCTTAAAAATTAGTTATACTAACCTTTTTCTCGACATCACAAATTTCTTCATCATCACGGAAAACAGAAGTCCCAAAGATGCCTATTAATAAAATAATAATAGTGTAGTTTAATACATTATGAAGTTATATAACTTTTTTATTATATATAAAAAAAAAATAACTATAGTAAATATTGTATATAATATCTTAATTCATCATGTATTCCCATTTACTTAGCTGAGTTCGCAATCTATTATTGAAACTGACAAATAGTTGACAAAAAACTAAATGGTAAATAGTCAAATAGTTAAGTTGCCGTTTCACGCTGTTTTTTTTTTTTCACGATTTAACTATCTTATATCTAATACTAATACTGTTATTACTCTTGAAAAAAGGGTACAAAAAAAAGAGGTTTTAATATATTATAGAAAAATATATTATATTTAAACATTTATAAATATTTCATTTTTAATAATATATAACAATACTAACAAACAATTAACTAATCAGTGAAGACGTCTATTATGGTACTCTCTACTTGTGCTGTTCATTCACAAGTCGGCCACGTTGGCGATTACGAAATGGAACTAAAGCGTAATTAGACAACTGCATGCAACAAGTAAACAGTTCAATAAATATGGCTGCTGTTTCAAGGCTGCTTGCGGTTTACAACGGATAATCATTCCTTTGAACAGTGTGCCGTGGTTTAATATATAAAATAAGACAGCAAGCTTAATATTATAATAAAGCGTTTCAATGTTCTTCCTGAAACTGTAAAATAAAGTGTCCCAGATATAAATTGTGAAAAAGATATAAAATCTATCGAAACAATAAATTTAAAATATATCGAAATAATAATTCAATACAAAAGTATATAAAATATCGTTATCTTAATCAATAATTAAGTTATCTTCACCTTGAGTGTAATATTCAAAGCTAAAATTATCTAGAAATGACAACACATTAAATATGTTTACCCGTATATCTTCCTCCGTTTTCTAATGTCTTTTTTACGGCTCACATTAATACCGAATGTCCTTTCTAAATAAAATTTGGCATGTTTGCCTAAGCATATCTTTTCTAGTCATGGCTAACATAATTGGTATTGGTAACTGGTGGCAGAACTATTCTGTCAAGTGTGCCATTTGCCAACAACTGGAGACTACTTTGAAGTTACCGCCACATAATAGCCAAGGTCAAGATTCATTTCTCGGGACCGCCGAGAAATAAATATTAGCTGGCACAGATGGAAATCGGACCTACGACATTCCAAACCAAGTGCTCCGGGATTCACGCCAAAAACACGCATGGTGATAGAGTGAAAAAACAACATTTTTTTAATTTAATACTTGTAAATATATTTTGAAGGTAAAATATAGCCTTCATAGTATAACAAAAAGAGTCGAATAGTTAGATTTTTGCCAATGCGGCGCTCACGTTAGAGGTTAAAATGGACCAGATAGTACAAGAGCCCAAGAGGAGAAAAAAGGCAGTTATCTTACCCTAATTTTTTATTACTTTAATGAAAACTATGTATAATTACTAGTCAAAGTAGATGAGTCTGCCAAGTATAGGTAGGGAGAATAAAAAATGGCGGCTGTTTTAAAATGGTAAAAACAAATTAATTTTTCATTCAGAGCTCTGTATCTTAAAAAGTAGCAACAATACAAGAAAGAGAATGTCATTTAAAATAGAGTAAATTTGCTAAAATATGAGCCCTAATAGAGTTATTAATGTTAAACAGTTCTCGAGATACAGCTTTTTAAAAAGCAGCATTTCATAAAAATGTTGCACAGAATGTATTGAAAGATCAGTAGTTAGTGAATTTATTTTGAGAAATCTATATCTCAAAAACCATTCGACGTACAGATGTCTATTAGCACTCAAATTAAAGCTAG
>NW_027106674.1:1909368-1909658 GCF_000696795.3 Halyomorpha halys
TATATATATATATATGCGAATATCATAAAAACTACTACACTTACGAAGATAAATGTCATAAATTACTTTATAGTAAGTTATATTTCCTTTATTTTAAGTGCTGGCAGATATATGTACGTCTTGTGGTTCAAGACAATATATTTTTTCAAAAATCATACATTGTATCAGAACAACTAGAAATTAACATTTTGTGAATTTATTTTGTCAAATATTATAAAAACTAATACTCATACAAAGATAAACCTTATAAACTATTTTATGGTAAATTTAACTAGCTTTAATTTAAGTGC
>NW_027106674.1:1909708-1923669 GCF_000696795.3 Halyomorpha halys
TGTGAATTTATTTTGTCAAATATTATAAAAACTAATACTCATACAAAGATAAACCTTATAAACTATTTTATGGTAAATTTAACTAGCTTTAATTTAAGTGCTGACTAACATCTGTACGTCTTATGGTTTCTGAAATAAAGTTTTTCATAAATCAAACTTATTGTTTGAACAACTATAAATCAATTTATTTTAGCAAATATCATGAAAACTACTATTCCTACGGAGATAAAGGTCATAAATTACTGCATAGTACATTAAACTAGCTTTAATATGAGTGCTAATAGACATCTATACGTCACATAGTCCCTGAGATATAGATTTCTCAAAATAAATACACTAACTACTAATCTTTCAGTACATTTTCATGAAATATTGCTTTTTAAAAAGCTATATCTCGAGAACCATTGAACGTAAATAGCTCTAAAATATCAGCAAATTTACTCTGCTTTTAATAACGACCTCTTAGGTTTTCTTGTGTTGTTCCTACTTTTTAAGATATAGAGCTCCGAATGAAAAATTAATTTTTTTAAGGTTTTGAACCAGCCACCATTTTTAATTCCCCCTACCTATACTTGGCAGACTCATAAGTAATTATACATAGTTTTCATTAAAATAATAAAAAATTAGGGTGAGATAACTGAATTTTTTTCTTCCCGGCTCTTGTGCTAAGACGTATGATCATATTTTCAGATAATGACCCGTATCTAGAAATTAGACAATCGGAAACCGATAGTTTTTAAAAATAAACGAACAAGAAAACCTATATTAAATTAAAAATGTTAGGAAGGACAGCGGGTTCCACAATCAAAATGCCAAAAGGAACGTGTTGAATGTGGACTGGTTTTTCTATCTATAAAACATAGAAAGTACTACCTAAAACAGGTTCGCGACTATATTTCTGTAATAATTTTCCAGTGCTGGAAAGAAAAGAACTTCTCTGCCAGACAACATAACCTACTTATAACTCCCTCGTGGCTCACCATCTTTTTTTAGTACAGGAAGTTCCAACTGCTGCTTCTCTCAATTGACGACTCAAAGGAATAATCTATTATACTTTATTCTAGGACACAAGATGTTTAGACAGAAATCTGTAAATGTTCAAAATGGACAGTTGAACAATATTTTTGTTTTGTATAAGTTAAAATTTAAGTTACATTTGATTAGTAATAACTAAATTCAGATAATCAACTATTAGTTCAGGACAATTAGGATTTCGCTTGAAAGAAAATTACACCTAGAAATTGGTTTGATTTATGTATCTATAATAAGGTAAACTGAATTGTATCGATTTCTGTACACGGAATGAAGCAGAATTTCAAAAACTTGGAAATTTTCAAATCATTATTTATCGCTTTATCTAAAACATAATCAGGAGGTATTCTTCCCCACAACTGATGAACGCGTAAATGTGGAATATCTTAATTAAATGTTAGGAATGTACATACTTGTCGATGAATTCTGCAGTTTACTTCAAGAAAATCTGTACTCTCGAAGAAATCCCATGAAGGGTCAGAGGTTCAGTGCTTCGTAAGGTTTTTTGAACAGGTGTAAATTATATAACTTTGTTCCATTGCACTTTTATTCAATTTTGTATGTTTTCTTTTCTATGCAACATTATATTTATTAGATCTAATTTTTTTTTTTCTATTTTACCTACATGTAAATATTTCTCTTCTAACTATATGGTTATGAATAAAATCATTTATTGTCTGCATATATTTAATATTTTCTGGAATTTCCTAATATTATCTCACTTTAACATTTTTTTTATCTTGCTGCTTTCATATGTAACGTATTTGTTAAGCACTATTTCTCCCACACTCCTATTTTGTTGGTAATTCACACCCACCTTTAAATCATTCTTGTGCACTCAGAAAGTTGTATGTCCCATTTTGTTCATAATTTTGGTCTTTCTTGACCTTTAACTTATTCTTATTTTCCTTAATTTCAGTCCTTAAGTACTTACTGTATTTTTATATTTCTTTTTAATTTACTTTTGCATTTGTTATTATTTCCTTTTTAATTAATCGTCTAATATCTTTTTGTAATTCTTCTTTATTTATATTTTTCACTGTACATCTTATTTAATTTACTTAGTTCATTTTTATATAAATTTTCACATTTAGTTTACTTTTGTTTTGTTATCTTATTTCATCTATATATATATATAATTTATATATTCACCCAACCATGGTGAAAATAATCGGAATAAAAATAAGAATTTTACCTAGCTGTATGGAAAATTACAATGCCATTAAAAAATACAAAACAAAATACGTACGTACGTCATCCACGGTCAACTATCTCTCATAATTAAAAAAAAATAATAGTTTTATTAACATTTGAGTTCTTTATTTATAATCTTAATATTTTCTTGATACTGGTAAATTTTTTTTAAATAAAAAATTTAAATTCTATCCATTATAGTCTCAAAACCTTTATTTCTCTTATAAGTCCGACGTTTCGGCCAATCCGGCCATCTTCAGGGACAATCTACTACAAGACAGCTTTTATTACATGCGTGATCCTACAAACATTTCAAAATACTTAACATTATTATTTATAATTTACCTTACCTTAATACAACTTTGTAATTATATAATATAAAAACTCTAAACTCCATGCAGGCTATTCTGCCCAGGTCAAAAATATCAATTTCTATAAAACATTTAAACCATTAGGTAAAAGATATTTTTTTGTTAATAAGTATATCCCACATATGTTTAATTACCTAATTAGTCAATATTCACTTAAAAAAAAATCAAAATCATACTATCACAGACACTATTCCTTAAACTTTTATCACAACAATGCCTGTAACCTTCCTCCACTCAGTTCAAGCATTTAAACTTGATTATTATAACTACATTTTTGTCAATTTACCTCTTTATTTCATTAGTAAAATTCCCATCAAGGCTAATTATAATTATCCACATTCAATTTATCCTATTTTATTCATAAACGTCGAAACGTCGGACTTATAAGAGAAATAAAGTTTTTGAGACTATAATGGATGGAATTTAAATTATTTATTTTTAAAAAAATTGTTCTTTTTACCGCACCCAAAGCATGTTTCTTAACAATCATCTAATATTTTAAGCTGCATCAAATATGTTTTATGAAAGATAGTGTGTTTAGTTAAAATCAAACATATAAAAATACTTGATTATATGTTTTGGTAACATAAGTTGAAGCAATACAAGCTATAAG
This sequence comes from Halyomorpha halys, assembly GCF_000696795.3. Classification (NCBI taxonomy): domain Eukaryota; kingdom Metazoa; phylum Arthropoda; class Insecta; order Hemiptera; family Pentatomidae; genus Halyomorpha; species Halyomorpha halys. Next base: position 1,912,919 of record NW_027106674.1, read on the forward strand.
GAATGAAACAGAATTTTTTTTAAAAAATATACTTTTTTCTTCTTGAGAATTTGGGGATTTAATTATCTTTAAACCCTCCAATTCAGTTAATCTTTTATTTTTCTTCCAGATAATTTGATTGTCTATGATATTGTCATATATATACACACTGCGCTGCAGCGAGGAAGGTGTTTTTTGTAGGAGTGAAACAAAGTTGATATTAGTTTTTTAGAACCTCAAGAAACTCTTAAATAAATTTTTTTAGTTTCTTCTCAGCCCTTGATTCCTTTTTAAAAACAAACAGAAATAACTTCAATACTACTGGGCCGATCTACACCAAACTTGGCAGTGGTTTACGGCTCTATAGACAGTACCAAAGGGCACAAACCGAATATAACTAAACAAATTAGAACCGGAGATGTAAAATAAACACATCTTAATTTTTTCCCCTATTTGAAGCCCGTATTTCAGTTAATGTAAGAATGCTGCCGTGCCGACACGGCAATGCTTCGCTATTGCTATATTTAAGGATGTATATGGACTTAATAAACACAATTTATAGTTTTTTTATAAATTATTGCATACTTTATTATTATGATTTAGTAAAATAAATAGTTTTTGATTAACAACCCTCACTGTATCAGTACAATATTAGTACTATCTCGAAACAACTAAGACCGATTGCCATATCAAAGAGTGGTAAATTATTTTTTAGAGCAGACATTTATATATTATATCTTCAACGGTTATATTAACGTAAGAATTGGATGAACTATGAAAAGAAAGCATACTGTACGTGCACAGCAAAACTGCACATGAATCGGTCCACTAATTCAAAAGTTTATTGTAGACAAAGATTCGACCATTCCCTTTCATATATATATAACTATCCCAGATCAGAATGACAAAGCTAACCGAAATATGGCTAATCCGAGTTGGTTAGGAGGAAGAGCAACACCCGGCGGTGCAGAAACCCAGCCACCCTTTAATAATGTATAATAAGATAAGGGGAAGGTCTTGATTCACCAGCCGTCCGCCCTACCGATCTGTGTCACTACCACTAGCCGGCTTCTTTCATTTTCCAAAAATAAAGTTTTAGTTTGTCGTATTATATATTTATACATACTTCACTCATTAACGCTATGTTGCGGTTGAGTAGCTTCAACAAAATACATCATCAAAAAATACACAAACACACATACGTACAAATAAATACCGGGTGCTCCCTAAAACATTTTTGCAAGGACCCAAATTCGAATTCGGTTGTGACAGATTATTATTCTGTTACTGTAGCTGTGAGTCAATCCTGTGGGCTCGGGAGAGTACATATTTATTTTTCATATACATAATTTAATCATTTAACATGCATAATTATTTATTTGTTGTACAGTTAAGTACTTTATATAAAATTTACTACTTAGCCAAACACAAGTCCATGTCGATAAAAAATATTTTATTATATATGTAGTACAATATTAGGGGCCTGTTTGGAAAATTGGTATAATGAAAGCATTAATACCAGAGTGGCAAAATAAAATACTTCTATATGAATAAATTACGTATTTGTTGTGGGATTGCCAACATTCGGGTTAATTTTGTTGATAATTTTTATACCTGGTACCTATTTTATTGATGAAGTGGGTGGGGGATCCCTTGAAGTTGAAATAAGATACAGCAAAGTGTGTAGTATGCCATCATCGCCTCTCTAGCACTAGCTTTCGACAGAGTTCACTGAGGAAGCAAGGGTCTGTCGTGGTAAACGAAATACCTCTACCCACGAAATATGAGTAACCATTTTTAATATACGAATATCCACCAAGAGGATCACCCACAACCAGAACCGATCCACCGGCTATAATAGAATAAATGATTTTTTATTCCGTCACAGCTGTATTCGGAATAAGAAGTCGTCGGAAGACAACCAGAAGACAGATAATATCAATGCAATAAATATGTAGTAAGGAATAATTCTCATCATAGTAGTGAATAATGATGGATAGGAAAGTATAGGGCCCTGCATAGCCGAGTAAATTAAAGGATTCTTGAATGCAGCGGCTTGGAGTACCATCTTTATTTTGTCAGACTGTTGAAATGATGTGAGCTATTTCCGGCCAAGGTGACAGTTATTCTGTAGTTTTCAGTACCAATGGAGCCGGGCCTGGTTTGTTGCTAAGGAAGTAAGCCTCTTGATTGCAAAGTTACCGGTTCTATGGCGGTCCCACTTGACTCTTCACTCTGGTTAGAATAGGTTGGTTACCTAAAGGGGCCTCTGCATGTTTTCCAAGCCGTGGTGAACTCAGGTATGCGCGAGCACGTGGCTGGGTGGCTTGGCTGGTACAAGTTGGCCTAAGTTCTTTGTCGATCTGTCGAGAGTCGGTTTTGGGGTCACAAGTCTGTTAGGAGTTTAAAGGTGTTCGTTGTTAGTTATTATAATAAATTTTATATGTAATCTTATTTTTTTATAATTAATTTAATTCAGTCTCCTTTCATTTTTTTTTTTGTAATTTAATCCCAGTGGAATGCCTGAAACAACTTGTACGCCTGCCATGCTTCCCTCTGAAAAACACTGACATGTGAATGGTTGCTGGACGGTTGCTTTGTTTACCGAGCATTTGTACAGGTCTCCGATTCGTGGCGAGCGACCAACATGTAGAGGCCCCTTAAGGTTTGTTCCAAGTCAGCAAACTGTTGGAGCATGCGCAGCACCGTTTTGCTTTCCATGGAGGCCAGCGCCATTTCTCTGACTGTTTAGACATCTGTTCCTAGGGACAGCATACCAAGCTCGGAACCGTCAGCAAACTTTCAAAACCTTGCCTTTGAGAAGGGACTCAACCGGACATCCCCACAAGTTACATTGTTTTTCCTTCCCTATTTCAGTTGGTGAGGGAAGACTTGGGGTTGTGAAATGTCCGAAATTGTCTACGAAGGTTATTCAAGCTATTGTCTCTTTCTGAAGAATAAGAAATAAATATTACTGATTATATTTAATGATTTATTATTCACTAAAAATTTTAAAAAAACTAATGAGGATTTCAGTAAAGTAGGTAAAAAAAAAAATGTTTTATGGAAAAGAAAATCATTTTATCGTTTATATCGTCGTATGAAACCTTTAAATACCATTTTTCAAAGAAATTAAAATTTAGAAATTTTTCATCTTGAGAATTTTTTTTCCTTTGGTGACCATCGTTCATAACTTCTCTACATTTTATACAATGCTAACGCAAATACAACTATTGGAAAACTGCATGTCTGATCTTTTAACCTACATTGGCTAAATATAGATTTACTTTTGATTATAAGTTCGAAATTAGTCTTAAATAAACTTTTTAAACATATTATTTTATATCTCCGGTTCAGATTTGTTCAATTATATCCGACCTGTGCCCTTTGCTGCAGAGCTAACAGAGTCCTAAATCACCCTAAAAACAGTTTCGTGAAGATTGATCGAGTCAAAACGAATATTTTGGGTAGAATAAGTTTATTTTCTGTTTTTTTTTTTATTCAAAAATTCGTATTTAAGCGTTTCTTGATGTACTAAAAACTAATATGAACTTTGTTTCACTCCTAAAAATCTTTTACTGAACTTTGATATATCAGCTTGTCCAAATTGTTTCAATATCGTACTCATATTGAAGAACAGTTAGGTTGTATAAGGACTATTCATATTCTATATATTATATACATGTCAACATCATGGATTAATAAATTATCTCAAATGAGAAAAAAAATAGACTAAATTGGACCAGTATTAAACGATAATTAAATTAAAGATTACACTTATTTTATTTGTGCCATAATTCGTACTGAATTTCAGGCCTTTAACATATAAAAGTAAAAACAGAATAAGAAGATAACAGATAATATAGGTACACAAGTAGTATTGGAAGAAATGTTACACTATAGTTTAAGTGTTATAAAAAGATAAAAACAGTATGAGAACATAACAATACTAAAATTATGATAGAAGGAAGAAAAAGAAAATAATATACACATGAAAATTCAGTAACTGAATATATATATATAAAGAATGAAAACTATTAAATATTAAAATTATTAAAAAGTGGATCAGAAAACGTATATATAAGTAACTAAATATGTAAGTAAAATAAAACAGAATTTAAGAAATAAAATATAGTTATATATAAGCCAAAAGGATTAAGTTATTATGATCTTACATCCAATTTACTAGATGTATTTATATGAAAATATAGTTGTTAATGTCAATAAATAAATTTAAAAAAAAAAACAAAAAACAGTTGAGAGAAACCGCTTAACCTTCAAACAGTTATCCTTTCAGGAGAACAGTAGGCAGTTGAAAATTTCAAAATAATACGAATCAAAAATTTCCCTACACCGTTTTTCCAAAATGATAGTTTAGCTCTTGTTGTTTCTTTCCTCATCAACGCCTTACAAAGTAAAAAAGCACATTTTGAGCTTTGGGGCTCCACTAAGCCTTCGTATTCCTCTCGTATCCAATCCTTAAAATCCAAAATCCTTCGAAAAATCCTAAACGTTCCTTACTCCGTCACCAATAAAATCATCCATAAATATCCATAGCCCGAACCAGATATTAATCCTTCCATTATAAACTGCCACCCAACCCAGTAGTTTCTAACCTTGCTTCCTCTTCCACACCTGGCAATCCTCCGAGGCGCCTGAAGAGAAGATGACCTCAAAACCTTCTAATGTAGAAATATTATTAGAGTACCTTCAGTGGGTAGTTTCTCTACATACCTGTATCATCCCATTATGATCTTACATTAAATTTAGTAGATGTATTTTCATGTAAATACAATTGTAGATATAAAAAAACAAAAAAAAAACTGTTGTAAGAAACCTCTTAGCTTTAAACAGTTATAGTTAATCCGAAATAATAATCCGGCCTTGCTTGAGATATTGTAGTAAATTATGGTGTGACCCTGTTCAGAATTTTATAAGTAATATAAAATAGTTATTTATGATCCAGAAATAGTCAATTTACTTCCAATGTATGTTATTAGTCCTGGCTAGTATCACTTCGTTTCAATCTTACATCAAATTTACTAGATATATTTTTATATAAATATAGTTGCTAATATCAATAAATAAATTTTAAAAAAATACTGTTGTGAGAAACCGCATAGCCTTCAAACAGTTAATAATCCGGCCTTGCTTGAAATATTGCAGTAAATTTTAGTGGGCCCAGTTCAGAATTTTATAAGTAATATAAAATAGTTATTTATTATCCTACTATACTATTACCTACTATCCTACTATATGATACTATTATGAATAGTAAATTTTAGAGAAATCGATTTTTTTTAAATGAAATAATTAATTATAAAAAATTTACAGTGGTTCCACGAATTTTTAGTATTCATCAAAAATATTAAGGGAAAACCATTGAAATACATTAAACTCACTTATTTTTATTTTAAATTTATATAATAGTATAGATTTTTAAATAAAATAATAAGTTCAAGGACAAGCACAGCATTCTGGCCCACTACTACATCTTTCAGGTAAGGCACCAAGGACTCGGTCATAAAACACAATAAGTTTATGTGATGAGCATAACGTGATTAATGAAGAAAGAATAAAGAAAGAGTGGAAAAGGGGATAAAAAGAAGTATAACAAATTTTAAATATGTCTCTCATCAAAGAATAATTGATAGTTAAATAAAGTAAATAACTAATTTATTGTTGGATCAAAAGCTACTTTTATAATTATCTTGAAATAAATAAATGAAAGCAGATTTAAGCAAATGCTCAATACAAATACAAACACTAAGGCCTCTTTCAAACGCAATTTGTAATATGAGGATTCGACCAGTTTCCTGATATAGCAAGCAATGAACTTATCACATTACAGTCACGAGTTCTTCACGGTTATTTAAGCTAGGGCTTCGGACTGAAACCGAACAAAACCGTTATTTTCCGGAACGAAACCCGTAACCAATTCTAAAAAACAATATCGATTTTAGCCACATCTCACTGTCCTTATCTTTCTTCGCCTTCCACATAAACTGTCCATATTCTGCTCTAAAATAAAACGATTAAGTACTTTTTTTTTTATTTTAGTCTTCATTTGATCAAGTTTAAGGTTCTGGCCGAAGGATTACACAGAATACCTTCAATTGCTGTTAAACTATAAATATTTAAGAATGACACAAATAAGTAAACATTTATTAGTGTCAACGTTTCGGCCAGAATTTCTAGCCTTTATCAGGGCTAGGAAAAAAAAAAAAGAACAGCCAATGAATAAAGGATGTATCCTTACATTTTAAATTTATATAATAGTATACATTTTAAAAAAAATAATAAGTTCAAGGCCAAGCACAACATTCTGACCCACTACTACATCTTAATCAATGATGTATTGATTCTATGTATAGAATGATTAGAAAATAAGAAAATAACTAATAAATGGTAAAATAAATAGGGTTAACAGACATGAATAGTTCAAGTGTTATAAAAAAATAAAGGTTGTATGAGAAGAGTAATATTAAAATTAAGTAAGAGGAAATAACAAATAATTAAATAAATATGAATATCTAGTAAGTAAATATAAGTACAAAACTTTTTTTCTTATTTTTGTTCTTCACCCCAATTATCTGCTGCTTATACATATAATCCACTGCCAACAATCGTCTCATTATTATTAATATTAACATTTTAATACATCAATAAAGACAAAGACTAAGAAGCATCATTTTACGGAGATTTATTGATATTAACTATTTTTTATGTTTTGTTTAACAAACTAGACCGAACTCCTAACATAAATAGGGCACTTAAACTCCTGAAATTATACACGGGGATAAAAGCAATCTAAAACAAATGATCATCAAAGAAAATATAAGAATCGGGGAATTAATAAAAAATCAGATGTATAAAAATTACAATTCATGTTACTCCAATCTCATAAAAATATAAGACACTATTAACAACACTAATTATAAATATATAAAATGCAAAATAGACTGACAACCTGCTGAGGGAACAGCAGAGTTGGGCAACTATGAATCTAATAGCTAAATCCATGGCAATTTTAACTATTAGTTTTAGCAATAGCTAATTTTTGCCCATCTCTGGGGAAACAGTTAGGGAATGGAAAACCCAATAATGCTGCTAACATGTTTCTTTTTTAACCTTACTCATTATCATTTGCAAACACTTAGTTACAACGTAAATATAAAAATCATAACAACCGACAGTGGTAAAATAACTTCATTTGAATCCCAAAAAAATGCTCTTAGGATAATTATTGTCGCGAAACCAGGCAAGACGCATTGGTTGAAACCTAGACGTTTTCTTTGAAGGCATTGAAATGAATTAGGATGAAAAAATATTTTGAAAAATCTTTAATAACATCAGCATGTCAACATTCTTCTAAAAAATAATTATATCCAATTTATCCCAATAAAATACAGTGATTGAAGAATATTTGAACAGAAATATTTTAATTTCATAATTTTTAATTATTTTATTTGTAAAAATAGGAACTTTTAAAAATAAACGAAATAATAAACTTCCGATAAATTCATTAACAAAATTTTAATTTTTTTTTTATTCCATATACTTAATAAAAATATATAAGGAAGTGTATAATGCACCAATTTATCATTATACCAGTGTATAGTCCATCAAGCATGATTAAGTAATGCTTAATAAACACCTAGCTTAATATGCTTTCTTATATATTTTTATGAAGTATATGGTATAAAAAAAGAATTTAGCACGGTGCGTGTATGCTAAACTACTTACCTTTTCAAGCTCTGTGTAGGTCAATAAGATCGTGCATATGTTATCACTATTTTGTGATTTTCACCAAAAATATATTAAGACAACAAAAGACGAGAATTAAGAACGTGGAGATTTTATTTTTCTGATATTTTGTATTTATAAATTTTATATTATTGTTAACAACGAGAACTGCTCTTTTTTTTAATAAATAGGTAATAATAGATACTTTACAAGAAGATTTTATGCAAATTCGATATTTAAGCTCTATTATTCTGTTTCAATGAGGATAAAACCTATCTGATATTAAAGACCACTCACTTAATTGCTCATTGATTCACCGAGTTTAATCCAAATTGTTATAGCCGTTTTGGAGAAAATCGAAAAATCTATTCAATAAAGTGGCACTTCCAGCTAATCGATTTTGGCGAAAAAGTGGTCACATCCAATGTGTATACAGAGTTGGGAAAAAGTTAGTCATAACTAACAACTAAAAACTAAAGCTAAATTAGCTTTAGTTTCATTGCAAAAACTAAAAACTGACCGGTTTAGTGGCTTTAGGCCAGAGCTAAAACTGATATTTAGTTAGTTCCTTCTTTAGTTTCCACTGAAAAACTAAAAAATAATATTATAATACAAAAATCGAAGTACAGGATTCATTTTAACTTTTTCTTTTTTCAGACATATGGTCATGTTTATGTTTCCTCAGGTCAATCGATAAATTCCAGAGACGCTGAGGATGAAAAAATAATTGATATTAAGAAAACGCGCTTGTGTATCAATTTATTTTAACTTTTCGGATTTCTAACATATTGAGGTCCCTATAAATGTTTTCAGGGGTTCTGAAAATGGAGATAATATCGACTTTGTGATCGCGCGCTTGTGAATCTATTTATTTTATCTTTTCGGAATTCAAGCATATTTGGGTCCATCTGTATGTTTTCGGGGGTTCTGAAAATGACTTTTAACTTTTTGAATTTTTAAAATATGTGTATATCATTATATTTCTTAAGATGTGTAGTAAATGAAAAACTGTAGTAACTTGAAAAACATAAAAGAGGATAACAATCTATAAGAAATATTAAAGGACAAATCTAAATGCAAGTACGGGAATATAAAATTGATTTATTTTTTATTTTCAGCATCCCTGTTAACATATTATGTTGATTTTAGTTTTGACTGCCGTCAAAATAGCCCTGAAGAAGCCCTGCAACGTGGGGCGAAACGTTGGCTCATTAAATTAGTATATTTCTACTATTTGAGTTTTTCTTGACCGCACCCGGACCATATTCCTATCATATTATGTTTACATATGACCCCATATGTTAGAAATCCGAAATGTTGGAATAAATCGATACACAAGCGCGCAACCACAAAATCGATTTTATTTTTCATTTTCAGAGCCACCGAAATGTTATGAAGGGACCCTAATATATTATGGTAACCATTAATACGGTTAAAGAATTAGTTCCCATAAAAACTGGAACTAATTTAGTTATTGACTGTTAGCTACCGCTAAATTAGTCCAAATGTTTTAGGGGAACTAAATCTGAATAATTTTAGCTATTAGTTTGTTGTTAGTTAACTAAATATTAGCTAGCTTATGCCAAACTCTGGCAGACAGACACTGGCCATTTCGCGAGAACATGTTTTTGGACTAAGGGGACATTTTAACATGTATTTCCAGCAAAAACTCGAATTCGAAATTTTTCACAATCGGCAATACCTTCCCATGATATATATTCCATTCATAGGTAAGTCAAACTAAAAAGAAAGGGCAAGGTTTAAATATTTGACAGAGGTTTATAGGACAATATAACAATAAACAAATTGGAAAACACAGTTATCAAACGATTTCTATTGTATGGGTACATAATTACCGATCACTTATAGTTTGTTCATTTTATTTTTTAATAAACAGTCAATATCGCTTGAGAATATGATCTATGAGAGAAGACGTTTAGAAATATAAGCTTATAAAGGAAATACTTTCCGCATACATGAGCAAAGCAGATGGAATATGAAAAAAACTGGTACTGGACCATTTTGATACTAATCCCTAACTTTCGGCCAAATTGGGCTGACAGTTTTCGTAATATAGGTAGGCATGTCAAGGAAAATACATTTTTGCATGCGTAAGCGAAAGCAGTAGATGAAATTTAATGAAATTGATGTGGGACCATCTATATACCAAACAGCACGATCACTGAAAATTTACCCCACTGGGCCCCTTAATTTCTGTAATCTATAAATGAAAAAGAAACAAGAATGACCTGAGAAGAATGATTACTTCAAGGAATATTCAGTAGTTTATCGCTAATGTTGATAGAAATTGATGTACTTCAATAAATAAACTTCTTAGAAATGATTCATGAGTTTGCAAAAAAAAAGGAAGAGTACCTCTTGTAAATATCGAATTATTGTTACTTTCCAAATATTAAACTAATTGATGATTTAAACTGGCGTGTTGTGTATAAACCAAATTCGTCCAGATAATGATTTGAATGGCCTGATCTCAAATCTAGCAACGCTATGTTCATAGAAGATGGGGGGGGGGGGACCAAATGGATCTCTAAGCCCTGAGCCCGGTCCCAGCGTGCATTAAATGTAATAACGAAACTAATGGTACCACTAATTGATAACCATTTTATTATTTAGGGTCTCTTTTCGAAAACGTTATTTCTAGTCCTATATAATTTAATTAAATGTACAACAACACGTATATTTTTAGTAGTAGCATATTTTTATTAAATCTGAGAATTTAATGAAAATCAATTGATTGAAACTCTCAAATTATCGCTCTATCTTATTGCAGAGTATAAAAATTTCACTTTCTGATATGTTTACCATCAACAGGTGTTATTTTACTATTATGTATATACGGATCTAAATAAAATTTTAGATTTTATTGAAGAAACTAGCTGACCCGGCAATGTTTCGCTAATAATATGTTTATGGATGAATCCTTTTTAAGGAATTGATAGTTCTATTTATATTATTGTATATATTAAAACTTACATTTTGAAAATAACTGCACGTAAATTGTTGTT